>NC_086447.1:367389977-367687477 GCF_028390025.1 Pseudophryne corroboree
GAGGGAACACATAGACCGACTGAAACACCCACGGTGTCACCAGGGCATCTACCGCCACTGCCTGAGGGTCCCTCGACCTGGAACAATACATCCGAAGCTTTCTGTTGAGGCGTGACGCCATCATGTCTATTTGAGGAAGTCCCCAACGACATGTTACTTCTGCAAAGACCTCCTGATGAAGTCCCCACTCTCCTGGATGGAGATCGTGTCTGCTGAGGAAGTCTGCCTCCCAGTTTTCTACTCCCGGAATGAAGACCGCTGACAGAGCGCTTACATGATTTTCCGCCCAGCGAAGAATCCTGGTGGCTTCTGCCATTGCTGCTCTGCTCCTTGTCCCGTCATGGCGGTTTACATGCGCCACGGCTGTGACGTTGTCCGATTGGATCAGAACGGGTAGGTTGCGAAGAAGACTCTCCGCCTGTTGCAGGCCGTTGTATATGGCCCTTAATTCCAGCACGTTGATGTGTAGACAAGCCTCCTGGCTTGACGATATTCCCTGAAAATTTCTTCCTTGTGACTGCTCCCCATCCTCGGAGGCTCGCGTCCGTAGTCACAAGAACCCAATCTTGAATGGCGAACCTGCGACCCTCTAGAAGGTGAGCACTCTGGAGCCACCACAGGAGAGAGACCCTGGCCCTGGGGGACAGGCTTATCCTCCGATGCATCTGTAGATGGGACCCTGACCACTTGTCCAGAAGGTCCCACTGAAAAGTCCTCGCATGGAACCTGCCGAACGGAATGGCCTCGTAGGCCGCCACCATCTTTCCCAATACTCGAGTGCATTGATGAACTAACACTCTTTTTGGTTTCAGCAGGTCCTTGACCATGCTCTGGAGTTCCTGGACTTTTTCCATTAGGAGAAAAACCCTCTTTTTTCCGTGTCCAGAACCATGCCCAAAAATGACAGCCAAGTTGTCGGAACCAACTGCGACTTTGGTAGATTTAGAATCCAGCCATGTTGTTTTAGTACTCTCAGGGAGAGAGACACGCTTTTTTGTAACTGATCCCTTGATCTTGCCTTTATCAGGAGATCGTCCAAGTATGGGATAATTGTGACTCCCTGCTTGCGCAGGAGCACCATCATTTCCGCCATTACCTTGGTGAAAATTCTCGGGGCCGTGGAAAGCCCAAACGGCAACGTCTGAAACTGGTAATGACAATCCTGTACAGCGAATCTCAGGTATGCCTGATGAGGAGGATATATGGGGACATGAAGGTATGCATCCTTTATGTCTAGTGACACCATAAAATCCTCCCCCCTTCCAGGCTGGAGATCACTGCCCGGAGAGATTCCCTCTTGAATTTTAACCTTTTCAAATATAGGTTTAGGGATTTTAGATTCAGAATTGGTCTGACCGAGCCATCCGGCTTCGGGACCACAAATAGGGTTGAATAAAATCCTTTCCCCTGTTGTCCTAGGGGAACCTTGACAATCACCTGCTGTTGACACAGCTTTTGTATGGCAGCTGAAACTACTTCCCTCTCTGGGGGAGAAGCTGGCAAGGCCGATTTGAAAAATCGGTGTGGAGGCACATCTTCAAACTCCAGTTTGTAGCCTTGGGATACAATTTCGACCACCCAAGGGTCCAAACCTGACTGAACCCAGACCTGGCTGAAGAGACGAAGACGTGCCCCCACCGGTGCGGACTCCCGCAGCTGAGCCCCAGCATCATGCGGTGGATTTTGTAGAGGCCGGGGAGGATTTTTGTTCCTGGGAACTAGCTGTAGCTGGTGTTCTGTTCCCTCTACCTCTACATCTGGTGAGGAAGGAACAGCCCCGACCCTTTCTGAACTTATGCGACTGAAAGGACTGCATCTGGTATTGAGGTGTTTTCTTTTGCTGTGGGGGAACATAAGGCAAAAAAGAAGACTTACCCGCGGTAGCTGTGGAAACCAGGTCCGCGAGGCCCTCCCCAAATAAAACTTCACCCTTGTAAGGCAAAGCCTCCATATGTCTCTTTGAATCAGCATCACCTGTCCATTGACGGGTCCACAGGGACCTTCTAGCAGAAACTGCCATGGCATTGGCTCTTGAACCTAACAGCCCAATATCTCTCGCAGCCTCTCTCATATATAACGCTGCGTCCTTAATGTGACCCAAGGTCAACAAAATACTATCTTTATCTAAGGTGTCAATGTCAGATGACAAGTTATCTACCCACGCTGCAATTGCGCTACCCACCCATGCCGACGCTACTGCAAGTCTGAGCAGGGTTCCCGTATGCGCATAAATTGATTTTAAGGTAGTTTCCTGTCTGGATCCGCAGGATCCTTTAGGGCCACCGTGTCCGGGGACGGTAGCGCCACCTTTTTGGACAAGCGCGTCAAGGCCTTGTCCACCGTGGGCGAGGATTCCCACCGTAACCTGTCCTTTGAGGGGAAAGGATACGCCATAATAATTCTCTTGGGAACCTGCAATCTCTTGTCTGGAGTTTCCCAAGCCTTTTCAATAAAGCGTTCAGCTCATGAGATGGGGGAAACGTTACCTCCGGTTTCTTTTCCTTAAAAATGCAGACCCTCGTGTCAGGGACAGAGGGGTCCTCTGTGATATGTAATACATCTTTTATTGCAATAATCATATATTGAATACTCTTGGCCACTCTTGGGTGCAACCTCGCATCATCATAGTCGACACTGGAGTCAGAATCCGTGTCGGTATCAGTGTCTGCTATCTGGGAGAAGGGACGTTTATGGGACCCTGAAGGGTCTTGTGACACAGCCAAAACCATGGATTGACTCCCTGCGCTGTCCTGGGACTCTGCTTTGTCCAATCTCTTATAAAGTCACATTAGTATTTAAAACATTCCACATGTCCAACCAATCAGGTGTCGGCTGTGCCGACGGAGACACCACCACCATCTGCTCTGCATCCTCCCTAGACGAGCCTTCCGATTCAGACATGTCGACACACACGTACTGACACCCCCACACACACTGGGATATCTAAATATGGGGACAGACCCACAATAAGGCCCTTTGGAGAGACAGAGAGAGAGTATGCCAGCACACACCCAGCACCACCAGATACTGAAACAAAGTCCCAGCCTGTAAAGCGCTATATCTACACAATTTAGCACCAAATAAATGTGCCCCACCCCCCCCTCATCTTTGCCCCCTGTTACTTGTTCAGCAGGGGAGAGTCCGGGAGCAGCTTCTCTGCAGCTTGCTGTGGAGAAAATGGCGCTGGTTAGTGCTGGAGGATCAAGCTCCGCCCCCTCGACGGCGTGCTTCGGTCCCGCTCTTTTCCTTCAAACAGGCAGGGGATTTTTTATATACTGCCTCTGCAGTATCTATATAACTGTGCCAGACTTATTTGAGGTGAAAATTGCTGCCATGGGCGCCCCCCCTGCGCCCTGCACCCATGCTGTGCCTGTGTGTGTTGTGGGAGCAATGGGGCGCAGCGCGACCGCTGCGCGATACCTCATGAAGATCTGAAGTCTTCTGCCGCCTTTGAAGTCTTCTTTCTTCTTACACTTACCCGGCTTCTATCTTCCGGCTCTGTGAGGAGGACGGCTGCGCGGCTCTGGGACGAACAGCAAGGACGACACCTGTGTTCCGACCCTCTGGAGCTAATAGTGTCCAGTAGCCTAAGAAGCAGGGCCCATCAGTCCAGGACAGTGGGTCTGCTTCTCTCCCCTCAGTCCCACGAAGCAGGGAGCCTGTTGCCAACAATGCTCCCTGAAAATAAAAAACCTAACAAAAGTATTTTCAGAGAAACTTAGTAGAGCTCCCTTGCAGTGCATCCAGTCTCCTCTGGGCACAGGATCTAACTGAGGTCTGGAGGAGGGGCATAGAGGGAGGAGCCAGTTCACACCCATCTAAAGTCTTAAGCTAGCCATACACCAGGACGATATATTTCCAACCAGCCAACTAGTTGGCTGGTTGGAAAGATAATCTGGCAGTGTGTGGGAGCAAACGATTATCAGCCGTTTGCTCCCACACGCTAAAAAACGGTCAGAAACAGTCTGACCAACTAGTTGGGAAAATCAAACCTGTTTGATTTTCCCAACCAATCGTTCAGGTGTAGGGGAAAACTTCCCCCCAACTGAACGATAAGTAGGCGGACACTGGCTGATAGTGTCCGCCTACTTTTGTCTCGTGCTGCAGGTGACCCTCTGTGCTCCATACCCCTCCGGCCACCTCACCGCCCCAGCCGCAGTGACCCGCCACTGCCCAGCCGCCAGTCCCACCGCAAATTAACCCCCCTCCGCCCGCCAGTCCCTTTCCTCCGCCTGCCGCCCCATCCATCCCGCCAGCCTCCCTCAGCCCTGCTCAGCCCGCCCAGCAGTAATTCCCCCCCCCCCGGCCGCCAGCCTCCCTTCGCACCGGCTCCCGCACCGCAAATTTACACCCCGCCCGCCAGCCTCCCTCCGCCTGCACCGGCTGCCACACCGGTAATTCACCGCCCGGCCGCCAGCCCGCCCGGCCGCCAGCCAGCCTCCCTCCCCCGCATCGGTAATTCACCGCCCGTCAGCCACCCTCTCACCCCGCACCGCTAATCAGCCGCACCCCCCCCCCGCACCCGCACCGCTAATTCGCCGCACCCGCACCGCTAATTCGCCGCACCGCCCCCCGCACCCGCACCGCTAATCAGCCCCCCCCCCCGCACCGCTAATCAGCCGCACCCCCCCCCCCCCGCACCGCTAATTCGTCGCACACCCCCCCCCCGCACCCACACCGCTAATTCGCCACCCCCGCACCGCTAATTCGCCGCACCCCCCCCCCCCCCCCCCGCACCGCTACGGTAGCACATCACTGCTGCCGGGCTGCCGCTGTCACAGGACACCCAGCAGTGGCACCCCTCCCGCGATACCCCACGATCGCGGCACCCCCCCGCACCCCACCCATGATTGCTGCACCCACGCACGCCACCCCCGATCACTGGCACCCCACCTGCAGTTGCGGCACCCCCGCACCCCCCCCCGCAGCTTACCCGCAATCGTGGCACCCCCCGCAACTTACCCGCAATCATGGCACCCCCTGCAGTTTACCCACAATCGCGGCACCCCCCGCAACTTACCCGCAATCGCGGCACCCCCCCCCCCCGCGCGATCGCGGCACCCCCCGCATATCACCCACGATCGCGGCACCCCCACATATCACCCGCGATCTCGGCACCCCCCGCATATCATCCACGATCGCGGCACCCCCCGCATATCACCAGCGATCGCGGGACCTCTGCTCCCCTCCTGCAGTCACTGCCCCCCAAGATCGCGGCACCCCTTCCCCCTCACCACCACCAGGGCCAGCTCCAGCCCGCATCGGCTCCCGCACCGCTAATTCACACACCCCCCCCCCCCCCCCCCGCGGCCCCCCTCCGCCAGCCTTCTGTCACTTCAGACGCGCACGGAGACATCAGGTGAGTGCCACGGAGTGGCGCTTCCTGATTGGCTGAAGAGACACTTCTGTGACAGCTGTGACCGGGGTGTCTCTGCATTCGTGGAAAGGGTTCCCATGTGTAAACATGGGACCCCTTTCAGTCCGTTTGGTCCGGGTGTTCGGTTTGTTGTTTTGCCAAGTACGTGGATTATAATCTGGACCCTGGATCAGGTGAGTATAATTATCTTTTATTTTCAGGTACCCGTGGATTCTACTTGGAGAATAGGACCGACTGCTTCGTGTCAACATAGGTAAGTATGTGTGTGTCGACATGTGTGAAATAAAGTTTTACTGTCACGGTGTGTGTCTCCTGTTTTTATTTGGGTATTTTTTTCCCATTAGAACTACAGGTACCAGCGGGCCCGTTTTTCTCCCGCATGCTGGTACTTATGGTTCTCCAAGTACCAGCTTGCGGGGGAGGCTTGCTGGGACTTGTAGTACTACTGGAAAAAACAATATTCTTTTAATTTTCTCAAGGCTATCAGCCCCCCATCCGCAGCCTTTGGATGGGGGGGGACAGCCTCGGGCTTCACCCCTGGCCCTTGGGTGGCTGAGGAGGGGGACCCCTTGATTGAAGGGGTCCCCACTCCCCCAGGGTACCCCGGCCAGGGGTGACTAGTTGGATATTTAATGCCACGGCCGCAGGGCACTGTATAAAAGTGACCCCCGGCTGTGGCATTATCTGTCCAGCTAGTGGAGCCCGATGCTGGTGTAAAAAATACGGGGGACCCCTACTCTTTTTGTCCCCCGTATTTTTTGCACCAGGCGCAGAGCCCGGTGCTGGTTTTAAAAATACGGGGGATCCCCTGTCCGTTTTTCCCCCGCATTTTTAGAACCAGGACCGGCTCGAAGAGCCCGAGGCTGGTTATGCTTTGGAGGGGGGACCCCACGCAATTTTTTTTCAGGTTTTTCCCATTCCATTTAAAAAAAATAATAATAATAATAATCTTTTTAAAAATATATAAATAATACTTGTGCCTCCAAAAAAGACAAACCAAGTACCTAATCCCTTCTAATATAAATAGATATGCTATTACCCACCCAAAAAAACACCAAAAAAAACATGTTTTTAAAAATTTTTATTAGATTCCGCCAGCAAAGTGTGGCGGATTGAAAATGACCGAAACCGAAACGTTAAACTGTCAGAACAGGGCCACGTATGTTCTTGATTTTTGAAAAGTCCTAGAGTGCCGCCTATCGTTTGTGATATGTTTGCTTTTTGAAGCTCAGGAGGGCACCAGGCAAGCTGTACATTTTACTACATTGGGAGTGCCGAATATCTACATCTGGTATATATATATATATATATATATATATATATAATTTGCCTTGGCAGCCCAACCATGCTGGTATCCATAGTTCAGTATAAAAACAAGTAAATCTAATAAATGTATGGTGGTGAAAGAAAAGCCCAGTTTCACTGAAAAAAAGACAATTCTGCATGTTTTGAAATGAAAAAAACAAAACAAAACTGAAGAACTGTAGGAAGGCACTGTCCGCCTACTTCGGTGACATCACAAGTTGGACAGAAGTTGGTAGGTTGGTTGGTCTGATGAAAAGTTGGTTAGATGTGTGGAGCACTGGTAAAAAGTTGGTTAGATGTGTGGGGCACTGTTTTAGTTGAACAGACAAGTTGGATGGTTGGAAGTTTGGAGTGTTGGAGAAAAGTTGGTCTGATGTATGGCTAGCATTAGAGTGCCCATGTCTCCTGCGGAGCCAGTCTATACCCCATGGTCCTTACGGAGTCCCCAGCATCCTCTAGGACGTAAGAGAAAACTAGCATGTGATCAGGTCGGAATGACCCAATTTTTGTGTTTGTTGTTTTTTTTTTTTTTTTTTAAACTACTGTAGGAAGTCCAGGCTTACAGTGCAGTGTGCCTGTGTGACTCTGCAATACTGGGTCATGCATGTGCAGAAGAAACCTGGATTACTATAAGCACCAATAAAAGAATTTCTTCTATTGCTACAAATGGGGTGGTTCAGAAGTGGAAGCAGCCGTCACTGTGTCTTTATGATAAAGATGTGCCCTATAGGTGTCCTAATGAGACACCCACTGGCAGTGGCGTCCATCTGCCGATGTGTGTACCATAGGTGTGCGCATGGGGGGTGCCTGGTGCGCACAGGCACCCCCTAATGTTCGGCACCTCCCACACGCCACACCTAAAGCACAGTGATCACTGCTTATTCCTGTGCCCGCCGGACAGGGAGTGTACGTTCCTGGCCCGCGTCCAAACATCCTCCTGGCTCCTTCCCGCAATGTAATGTTATGATGTCACCCCCGGCCCCCACGCCTGCCTGCGCACCCGCCGCACTCGCTGCCGCCGCTCTATCTCTCTCTCTCCTCTCGTGTGGGGGTGTGGTGTCACACCAACTCCACAGTCCAGTGTTGCTCCCAGAGAGTCAGAGCCTTGGGGGACAAATTCAGCAGACAGCCTCAGGCAACCTGAGAGACAGTAAGTCACCGCTCACCTCATACAGTGACAAAGTAAACTGCTGGCCAGCTCCTGGAGGGGAAGAGAGGGGGCCAGCCAGGGGGAGTAACATGTACATATGACCTGCAGATCTCTTTTATTTTTTTGGTGTAGGTGCACTCCGGAAAAGAACTAGACAAGAGGCCCTGTACTATCATGTACTACATTATTTAATGCAAGTTTCATGATTTAAAAACTTCCTGGGAAGTTTATATGCAGATATATATATATATGCAGATAGATAGATATATATATATATATATATATATATATATATATATATATATATATATATATAAAATCTGTTTAATATATGTTACATTTGTATATTTTATTATACAAATGTAGATTATACCCCTCAAAATATATATTAATAATGTGTTATTACTTTATCAAGACCTTAATATAGGGGTTTGCGCCCCAAAACATTGAATTTGCTGCCAGCTTCATTGGCTTATTAGTCCCCTAGAGCCAAACATACTTCTGCCCACCATGTGTTTGAGAGTCGGGGCACCAGGGCATGCTGTCTGCCATTCATGTGTGCCAGTCATCTTTGTATATATATATATTATATATTAATATTAATATATCTGTGCATGTATTTATATCTGTGTGCCCTTTACTCCCCTTTTTTATCAAGGGCCCATTTATGGATGCTCTCGACCAATGGTTCCCAAACTTTTTTGAATCACGGCATCCTCGAGTATCAAAGTTTTCTTCACAGCCCCCTAGGCCAAACGTTTCTTATTGAGAAGTTTTGAAAAAAATATGAAGTACTGTAAATTGTATTTATATATATATTTCATCCTTAGGTTCCATTATGTGGTGAGGGAAAGGGACATGACTGGCTTCTGTTTCGCCACATATTTTATTGTGGGAAGCCACAAGCACTGGTTTTTGCCTATTACATTGTCCTTAAATTATTGGATTTGGTCAGTGAGGTCCCAATCTTTTGAGTTTAATAATCATCTGCCAGCCCTCACTGTACCCTCTATTAATCAAATTCCCTGTATTATTTAGTTTGTATTGAGTGCCAATATATGATGCTAGACACGCCCAATAGGTGGTGTTAGGCACAATAGGCAGTGCTAGACACGCCCCTCCAATCGTGCACCCCATAATAAAATGTGTTGCGCACGCCTATGGGGGGTAATTCCAAGTTGATCGCAGCAGGAAATTTTTTAGCAGTTGGGCAAAACCATGTGCACTGCTGGGGGGGCAGATATAACATTTGCAGAGAGAGTTAGATTTGGGTGGGTTATTTTGTTTCTGTGCAGGGTAAATACTGGCTGCTTTATTTTTACACTGCATTTTAGATTGCAGATTGAACTCACCACACCCAAATCTAACTCTCTCTGCACGTTATATCTGCCTCCCCTGCAGTGCACATGGTTTTGCCCAACTGCTAAAAAATTTCCTGCTGCGATCAACTTGGAATTACCCCCATGGTGTGTACAAAGATGCACTATTGGGGGATCATCGCTGCACTCTCGGACATTGCACCTATCTATGGTTATAAACGCAGAATGTCTGAGGGACCATGGCCGCTGGTGTCAGTGGAATTCCCCCGGCTGATAGCCACCCCCTGCAGGTACCACACAGGAACGCCCAATTGCATGAATCTCCATGCAATTTAGATCTGTATCCCCTACCAGTAACGGGACTCATGTGCAGCACATCTCGGACACACCTCTAGAAGGGTGGTCTTTAGTTTGCCGGCTGTCGGGGTCCCGGCGCACAGTATACAGGCGCCGGAATCCCGACAGCTGGCATACCGACACAGTTTCTCCCTCTTGGGGGTCCACGACCCCCCTAGAGGGAGAATAGATAGCGTGGCGCACGTAGCGTGCCACCGTGCCTGCAGCGTGGCGAGCACAGCGAGCCCACAAGGGGCTCATTGCGCCCACCACGCTGTCGCTATGCCGGCGTCGGTATGCTGTGCGCCGGGACCCCAATAGCCGGCATACCATACTACACCCCCTCTAGAATGTCACCGGGACTATATGCTGAAAGGTAGAGCTGTGCATCTGAAAAAAAAAGTTTTAAAGAAACAAGTTAAGTATGTATATAAACACAAACACCTTTTTCGAATCCCTATGACTGAGTGAGTGATTAGACAGAGTATAAGTATAGTGTTGTGCCTCAAATAGTAAATGAAGTGTCATTTACAACACCTTAATTGCTGTCTGCAGAATGTCCCGCAGCTCCCGAGTGCAGGAGTAAGGACTGCTGTGACACAGCCCCTATGGTTATGTGCTCAGACTATGTTACTCGTCTGTCTCCTTAGTACGGGAGCTGCCAGGGGTCGGGCTTTCTTGAATTAGTCTTTCAGACTCAGACAGCAATTCTGTACTGTGCGCTGCTTGCCTCCCGTTATCTGCCTGAACTCTTCCTACTGCTGCCACTGGCGTTTCTATCATGGGTGCAATGTGTGCGGTGCCCCTGGGACCAGAAGGGGGCCAAACCGCACACATTGCATTCATAATTTCATACTCGCCTCTCCAAAGTCCACTGCCGGGAGCTGCAGCGGCAGCCATCGCGGCCAAAAAACACCTTAAAAAAAGGGGCCATCGCGCATGCGCAGTTCTAGCTACTTTAGTCTCCAAAACATAGTGGGTGCCATGTTTTGGGAGACCTGTGTATGCGCAGTAGACTCCGGCATATTGCCGGAACCTACGGCGCCGTGGAGAGGAGGGTGCTCACCCGGAGTGTGCACACGGGCCCCCTCCTCTCTTAAGACACCCCTGGCTGCTGCTTCTATAGAAACTTCTCAGTCTTCCCAGGGGCAGGCATGTTTATTCTCCCTGCGGTGTAGTCTGCGAAGATGACACTTGTGTGTGTGTGTGTGTATGTGTGTGTGTGCGCTAGGGGGGGAGCTTGCCCCCATCGCACCCCCCCAAATCTGGCCCTGATCTAGAGAGGAGGAGGCCGGTGAGCAGGCTCTCAGGCTCTGTCTGGGCCCCCTCCTCTCCAGCCGGCAGCTCTGTAGCGCTGTCTCTTGGAAAAAGGCGCAGCAGGCATTTTCTCAGTGATTTTCTTACTGTGCATGCGCAAAATGCCGGTAAAATTGCTGCCGCGCCATTTTCCTAGTGATTTCTGCAGCGCTACTGCTGCGGGACTCCAGAGGATAAATATTGAAAATACATGGGTGCACAACACACTGCACCCAGTGTCGGACTGGGGCATGAAGGGCCCACCCTGAGAATGCAGTGATTGGGGCCCATTTTTAAGGGTGTGGCCAGCCACCACAGAGGTTTGGCTAATCATTAGAGTATGGTCTGGGCCCCTTAATACATATATATAGCAAGTACTGCTAGTGCATGCATGAGCATATACCAGATTAATAACAGCAATGCCTTTGCAGTATAAGGTAACACATATAATGTATAATTCAAGTGCATAGTCAAAAACTAGGTTCCTAAAGGAGGTGGGGTCCTAGACAGTGGGGCCCACCAGGGGTTTCCCCTGTACCCCTGTGGGCCAGTCCAACCCTGACTGCACCCATTATAAATATAAGAGTGGATGGAACGAGATGTTATTCCATCATTCCTTACATCGCACAGTGTGTACGAGTAATCTCGGATGGTACGGGATGAATGGAATTCTGGAATTCATTCTGACCATCATCAGATTGCCTATCATTCTCATGTGTTCCCGGCCTGTCGGGGTTATTCAGAGTTGATCAGTAATTTGTGAAACTGCAAACAACCGATCTTTGTGCGTCTGCGCATGCGCCATGATCGCATCACACATGAGTGGATGTTCACAATGCGTTCACATCCTGGAAGGATGCGATTGCTATGTGATTGACAGGCAGTTGGGGAGCGGTGATGCGGTGTAGATGGGGAGTGGTGCAGGAAATGCAACAGGAAACATGGCGCCATACTGCCTGCACACGCAGTCTGGCTGCATATGCAGAGGGTCTACCTGTATTTCATATTTCCTGCAATGCAATTGAATTGTGATTGCAATGCAGGGCGGCGCTACACATTCTAAGTGTCCTTGCTCTGTGCTGGGCGGCCCTCAGCTTGCGATTCCTAGGAAAAAATAAATGTACCATTTTGTATGCAAAAGTAGCACGAAAAGACGCTTGGCGCTACTGAGTTACGCCCTGGCATGGCAAAGCCGTATTAAGGTGGGTGGGGGGGGGGGGGCACTGGGGGTAGATAACCCGGGCCTTCTTCATTCAGGGTGCCCCCCATCCCTTAAGTACAGCTGCAGTGCAGAGCAGGACTACACTAGTAGCTGGAGAAGGGATGGGGTTGCACACGTTCACACGTTGCTCACAGTGATGCGGTTGTTGTAAGACTACCATGCAGTCTGCTTCTCCCTACTTGCCATCCCAGAGACTGACAGGTGATGTCACCGGGAGGTGGGGCTTACAGCAGGCGGTGCTGGGAGGCGAAGCTCGAGGTCAGGAGGCGGGGCTTATATCTAGACGTACTTACACCCAGCGCAGCCAGGTACATACATAGTCCATGCGGTTGTCCTTTGCTTATCCACATTTGACTCTCCTCTAATCTGTTTCCCTCGTGAATGGTTAACAGTATGCTGCGCTATTGTGAATAGTGTGAATGGAAACAATGAAATGGGAATGGAATAGGATAAAATAAATCGAAATAAAAACAAAAAAGGAAACAATAATAATAATAAAGCAGTTTCTAATGTTTACGTGCTCTTTTCAGAAGTATTTGGAAGCTTCTATATTAAACAGCAGCTTCTGAGATAATTATTTAGTCCATATTGGCCAGTCTGCGCTAAATGCAGTGCTTTCCTTAACTTACCCTATCCTTGGCGGCTTGTCCGTTGCAGTTTACAGGGACTCGTGCATAGCTGTACCGGGACGCGTCCTCGTCCCGGCGGCGGCCACTGTGGTATCAGGCGCCGGCTGTAATGATCTTCTGTGTGCGGCGGCGCCTGACATTGCCCGCCGCACAGAAGATCATTACAGCCGGCGCCTGACACATTTCATATTTTCTTCAGTTCTCTCTTTGGCTCGTGGTCCCTTTCTTCTTACTATTCATTCTCTGTATTTTTGTTCTCCTGTACCCTCATTTTCTCTGTGTCTCCTCTATTTCTCCTCTCCTGTGCTCTTCTTTTATCCATCACTTGAAAGGCTGCTGTTATTTGGGGGCTGGAACTGAGTGTTTCTCAGAAAATGGAGGAGTGTTACGTCTGTGCCAAAACCAGCAACTGCGCCCTCAGAAGCAGATTCACTGGCCTTGGCAGCTTAGTTGCAATCGCCATTCCGCATACTAAATTTTGATCTTGAGGTACCCCCAGTCTTAAGTTCTCCGGGTACCCCAATGCCTTAATCCAGCTTTGCTAGAGGGGTTGTTTAATGTGCAGAGAGGTGAGATGTAAGTGTACACCAGGGACGTGCAGTCAGGGGAGGCAGTGCCTCCCCTGTCATTAATGATTAAAATAATACAATATACTTTAGCCTTTGTATTATTTTAATCATTTATACCTTGGTTTTCTATGTGTTTGGAGGCACATCTTTCGGTGCCTCCCGCTGCCATTGTAATGGGACAGGAAATGGGGGGCGGAGCCAAGCATTAGGCAGCAGAATCCCATTAAAAAAAGCGCTTGAAGCGGCACCTAAAGAAGTGCCTCTGTGACAGGGGCATGCTGTCAGCCCATATGAAAGCACGCCGCTGTCCCAGAGACTGAAGTGATTGGCCAGTGTAGGATTCCGGGGGCGGGGGTGGACACCAAGGTAATGCCTACCCAGTGGCGTAGGTGCTGGGGATGCGGCTGCTACGGGGCTCTAGATGTCTGCATGGCCCTCCGCTCCCCTGCACCCAATCACGCTGGCAGGAGAAGAAATAGATCCCAGCAGGGGAGCAGCGCAGCAGACGATTGCTGCAGGGGTGAGTCCCGATCTCACCTCTCTTGGTGGCGCCCCGGATTGCGTGCATTACATTGCTGGGGCCGGGCACCGCAGTGCAGATGGCTGCTATCTGCGTGTGCAGCCTGGTGCGGGGTGTGAGAGGGTTCCAGCCGTGGCTGCTGGGAATGGGAGCCGTTACCGCGGTGCAGATCCTGCGTGTGCAGCCTGGTACAGGATGCGAGAGGGTGCCAGCCGTGGCTGCTTGGAACCGCGGAGATGGATATGTGTGCAGCCTAGTGTGGGTTGTGAGGGGGGGTGGCGGCTGCCGATGCATGTGTGAGCAGTGCAATACAGGCAGGGTGCAATAGGGAGGGGATGCTGCCTGGAAGCTGCTGTATGTATGTTTGTTTTTTGGGAAGGGGGGGGGGGGGGGGCTCTGTTGAATTCTCCCTATGCTTGCTGTGCCCTCCTCCCCCTCATGTATGTGTATATATCAGGGACACTGATATATATTATGTAAGTGTATGTACACACAGTCCATGTATGGGTGTTGCTGAGGCAAGACGACAGCACTGCAGCATGTAATAAAGAAAATGTATTGCTTCAACGTTTTGGGGTCTCAGTTGACAGTGTAACGGAGAAGCAGAAACTTTGAAGGAATAAAGTGCTCAATATTACATGCTGCAGTGCTGTGCTGTGTGGTCTTGCCTCAGCAACACCCATACCTGGACTCTGCAAGGGCACATAGCCTACTTTAACTATACCAAACCATTGGAAGTACAGTATATATATATATTTAAACAATCCATGAATGGTAGGCACTCCAAGTCATTGAACACACAGGCTTATCGCCTGTTATCCTGTCAGTGTCACGCTCTCCATGTCACCCTCTCTCTGTCACACACTGCTGTCACCTTCTCCCCAGCGTTACCCTCTCCCTGTCACCCAATGCTGTCAGTGTCACCCAATGCTGTCAGTGTCACCCTCTCTCTGTCACCCACTGCTGTCACCCTCTCTACGGCGTCACCCTCTCCCTGTGACCCAATGCTGTCAGTGTCACCCTCTCCGCCACCCAATGCTGTCAGTGTCACCGTCTGTCTTTCACCCGCCGATGTCCTCCTTTCCTTGGCGTCACCCTCTTCATAATATTTATTTTTTATTTTATAAAATTGACAATATATTAGCTGCCTGCTCTTCGCAAGTTTAATCAGGCAGGCTGCGGGCATTGGCTGCATCGGACTGAGATGCAAATTAGTGGCAAGGGGGCTGGGGTGGTTGATGGTGGTGATTTTGGAGGACATTGGCTTCTGTGGTGGTAGTGGGCATTGGTTTGTGGAGCGGTAGAGGGCATCAGCTCGGTGGTGGTAGGGGTCAATGGCGGTCCTCGGCATACATTATGGATGCTGTGCCTCACCAGCCACTGACCTCACCGCACGCCACTGGTGTACACATCTGTATATAGTGACTGGATCTGGGCCTCTGGTGACCTTTTATATCTGTTCACCTGCTGCCCTTATGGATTTTTAGAACTGTTGTTATATTATTTTAATATATTGTTGTTTCTATTTTATAAATAAAGTTCTGCTTGATAATTGGATAGTACTTTCCATAGCTGCACCGAGAGAATGTGGAGTTGAACTTTATGGCCAATGTGATGTTTAACTAACAGTATCCCAATACTTCTGAGGAAGGTCAGTGCTGTAAACATGGTTTTATTCTTAACTGAGGTGATTACTGATACACGGTAACATTAAACTACAGTGCAAGGCAGTGGAAATTGGTTTCATACCAAGCCTCACATAGCCAATAATTAACAGGGAAACCCTGTCATATAAACCACAGATAATATTTTGAATGCAATAGTTTTAAAGAGGGAGTGGAACTGTCCCCATTTCTCTTACGTCCTAGAGCAGAGGTTCTCAAACTCGGTCCTTGGGGGCCCACACAGTGCATGTTTTGCAGGCAACCCAGCAGGTGCACAGGTGTATTAATTACTCACTGACACATTTTAAAAGGTCCACAGGTGGAGCTAATTATTTCTCTTGCGATTCTGTGAGGAGACCTGCAAAACATGCACTGTGTGGGCCCCCGAGGACCGAGTTTGAGAACCTCTGTCCTAGAGGATGCTGGGGACTCCGTAAGGACTATGGGGATAGACGGGCTCCACAGGAGACATGGGCACTAAAAAGAACTTTAGATATGGGTGTGCACTGGCTCCTCCTTCTATGCCCCTCCCTTCAGACCTCAGTTTGATACTGTGCCCAGAGGAGACTGGGTGCATTACAGGGAGCTCTCCTTAGTTTCCTGAAAATAAATAATTTTTGTTAGGTTTTTTATTTTCAGGGAGCCTGCTGGCAACAGGCTCCCTGCATTGAGGGACTGAGGAGAGAGAAGCAGACCTACTTAACTGCTAGGCTCTGCTTCTTAGGCTACTGGACACCATTAGCTCCAGAGGGAGTCGGAACGCAGGTCTCTCCTAGCTGTTCGTCCCGGAGCCGCGCCGCCATACTCCTCACAGAGCCGGAAGATAGAAGCCGGGTGAGTATAAGAAGAAAGAAGACTTCAGAGGTGGCAGAAGACTTCAGATCTTCATAGAGGTAACGCGCAGCCATTGCTCCCACACAACACACACAGGGCAGGCACTGTAAGGGTGCAGGGGGGGTGCCCTGGGCAGCAATTTAAACCTCTGTTCTGGCTATATAGGACATATATGGGCTCTGCACTGTATAGTCTAACATCCCCACCAGTTTTAAACGAAATCGCGCTGAGGGGGCGGAGCTTGATCCTCAGCACTCACCAGCGCCATTTTCTCCACAGCACACCGCTGAGAAGCTGGCTCCCCGGACTCTCCCCTGCTGAACACGGTGACAGAGGGTTGGAAAGAAGGGGGGCACATAATTTGGCACAGAGTTATATATTTAAGAAATAAAGCGCTATCTGGGTAATTTTTTCCCCTGGGTCATTGGCGCTGGGTGTGTGCTGGCATACTCTCTCTCTCTGTTTCTCCAAAGGGCCTTGTGGGGGAACTGTCTCAAGATAGAGAATTCCCTGAGTGTGTAGTGTGTCGGTACGCATGTGTCGGCATGTCTGAAGCAGAGGGCTCTTCTAGGGAGGAGGTGGAGCAAATGAGTGTGGTGTCTCCGTCGGCAACGCCGACACCTGACTGGTTGGATATGTGGAATGTTTTAAATGCAAATGTGAATTTATTGCACAAAAGGTTGCACAAAGCTGAGTCCAGGGACTGTAGCCCTGCCTTTCACTATGTCACAGGGACCTTCTGGGTCTCGAAAGCGCCCACTATCCCAAATAGTAGACACTGATACCGACACGGATTCTGATTCCAGTGTCGATTACGATGATGCAAAGATGCAGCCAAAATTGGATGAAAGCATTCATTATATGATTATTGCTATAAAAGAGGTGTTGCATAACACGGATGAACCCTCTGTCCCTGACACGAGGGTCCACATGTTTAAAGAAAAGAAACCGGAGGTAACCTTTCCTCCATCTCATGAGCTGAACGAATTATTTGAAAAGGCTTGGGAATCTCCAGATAAAAGACTGCAGATTCCCAAAAGGATTCTTATGGCGTATCCTTTCCCGGCTAAGGGCAGGATACGGTGGGAATCCTCCCCAAGGGTGGACAAAGCGTAAACACGCTTATCCAAAAAGGTAGCGCTGCCATCTCAAGATACGGCAACCCTCAAGGATCCTGCTGATCGCAGGCAGGAGACTACCTTGAAATCTATTTACACATACCGGTACCTTACTCAGACCGGCGATAGCGTCGGCTTGGGTTTGTAGCGCTGTAGCGACGTGGACAGATACCTTATCTGTTGATATAGATTCGCTGGATAAGGAAACCATTTTATTGACCCTGGGTCATATTAAAGATGCTGTCCTATATATGAGAGATGCTCAGAGAGACATTGGCCTACTGGGTTCCAGAGCCAACGCTATGGCGATTTCGGCTAGGCGAGCCCTATGGACCCAACAATGGACGGGCGATGCCGACTCGAAGAGGCATATGGAGGTTTTACCTTACAAGGGTGAGGAATTATTTGGGGAAGGTCTCACGGACCTAGTTTCCACGGCTACGGCAGGTAAATCAACTTTTTTGTCTTATGTTTCCTCACAGTCTAAGAAAACGCCACATTATCAGATGCAGTCCTTTTCGGTCGCATAAACCCAAGGGAGTGCGGGGATCTTCCTTTCTTGCCAGAGGTAAGGGCAAGGGGAAAAAGCTGCCAGCCACAGCTAGTTCCCAGGAGCAGAAGTCCTCCCCGGTCTCTACAAAATCCACCGCATGACGCTGGGGCTCCGCTGAGGGAGTCCACACCAGTGGGGGCACGTCTTCGACTTTTCAGCCACGTCTGGGTTCAATCACAGGTGGACCCCTGGGCAATAGAAATTGTTTCCCAGGGTTACAAGCTGGAATTCGAAGATGTGCCTCCTCGCCGGTTTTTCAAATCGGCCCTGCCGGCTTCTCCCCCAGAGAGGGAGATAGTGTTAAAGGCTATTCAAAAATTGTGTCTTCAACAAGTGGTGGTCAAAGTCCCCCTGCTGCAGCAGGGGATGGGGTATTACTCAACCCTGTTTGTAGTCCCGAAACCGGACGGTTCGGTCAGGCCCATTTTGAATTTAAAATCCTTAAACCTATACTTAAAAAGGTTCAAGTTCAAGATGGAGTCACTCAGAGCGGTCAACGCCAGCCTGGAAGTGGGGGAATTATATGGTGTCCCTGGACATAAAGGATGCATACCTTCATGTCCCCATATATCCGCCTCATCAGGCGTTCCTGAGGTTTGCTGTACAGGATTGTCATTACCAATTTCAGACGTTGCCGTTTGGGCTTTCCACGGCCCCGAGGATTTTCACCAAGGTAATGGCGGAAATGATGGTGCTCCTGCGCAAGCAGGGTGTCGCAATTATCCCGTACTTGGACGATCTCCTAATAAAAGTGAGATCGAGAGAACAGTTGCTGAACAGCGTATCACTCTCCCTGAGGGTGTTGCAACAGCACGGCTGGATTCTCAATATCCTGAAGTCACAGTTGATTCCAACGACTCGTTTGCCCTTCTTAGGCATGATTCTGGATACAGACCAGAAAAGGGTTTATCTTCCGATGGAAAAGGCCCAAGAACTCATGTCTTTGGTCAGGGACCTATTGAAGCCAACGAGGGTATCGGTGCATCACTGCACTCAAGTTCTGGGAAAGATGGTGGCGACTTACGAGGCCATTCCATTCGGCAGGTTCCATGCGAGAACGTTTCAATGGGACCTTCTGGACAAGTGGTCCGGGTCACATCTACAGATTCATCAGATGATCACCCTGTCCCCCAGGGCCAGGGTATCTCTCCTGTGGTGGCTGCAGAGTGCTCACCTTCTGGAGGGTCGCAAGTTCGGCATTCAGGACTGGGTTCTGGTAACCACGGACGCAAGCCTCCGAGGATGGGGTGCAGTCACACAGGGAAGAAACTTCCAGGGTCTCTGGTCAAGCCAGGAGGCTTGTCTTCACATCAACGTATTGGAGTTGAGGGCCATATACAACGCCCTTCGACAAGCGGAAAATTTGCTTCGCGACCTACCGGTTCTGATCCAGTCAGACAACATCACCGCAGTGGCCCATGTAAACCGCCAAGGCGGAACAAAGAGCAGAGTGGCAATGGCGGAAGCCACCAGGATTCTTCGCTGGGCGGAAAATCATGTAAGCGCCCTGACAGCAGTCTTCATTCCGGGAGTAGACAACTGGGAAGCAGACTTCCTCAGCAGACACGATCTACATCCAGGAGAGTGGGGACTTCATCAGGAAGTCTTCGCAGAGATTGCAAGTCGGTGGGGACTGCCTCAGATAGACATGATGGCGTCACGCCTCAACAAGAAACTACCGAAGTATTGCGCCAGGTCGAGGGACCCTCAGGCAGTGGCGGTGGATGCCCTGGTGACTCCATGGGTGTTTCAGTCGGTCTATGTGTTCCCTCCTCTTCCGCTCATCTCAAAGATATTGAGAATCATAAGACGAAGAGGAGTACAGACAATTCTCATTGTTCCAGATTGGCCGCGAAGGGCCTGGTATCCGGATCTGCAGGAAATGCTCACAGAAGATCCATGGCCCCTTCCTCTCAGAGAGGACCTGTTACAACAGGGGCCCTGTCTGTTCCAAGACTTACCGCGGCTGCGTTTGACGGCATGGCGGTTGAACGCCGGATCCTAGCGGAAAAGGGCATTCCGGATGAGGTCATTCTTACTCTGATAAAGGCTAGGAAAGACGTGACAGCGAAATATTATCACCGTATATGGAGAAAGTACGTATCTTGGTGTGAATCCAGGAATGCTCCTCCGGAAGAAATCCATTTGGGCCGTTTCCTTCACTTCCTACAAACGGGAGTGAATTTGGGCCTAAAATTAGGCTCTATTAAGGTTCAGATTTGGGCCCTATCCATTTTCTTTCAGAAGGAATTGGCTTCTCTCCCAGAAGTCCAGACTTTTGTGAAGGGAGTGCTGCATATCCAGCCTCCTTTTGTACCTCCAGTGGCACCCTGGGACCTTAACGTGGTGTTGCGGTTCCTTAAGTCTCACTGGTTTGAACCACTTAAAACGGTGGAATTAAAATATCTCACTTGGAAAGTGGTCATGTTGTTGGCCTTGGCATCGGCAAGGCGAGTGTCGGAGTTGGCGGCTTTATCTCACAAAAGCCGCTATCTGATTTTCCATGTGGATAGAGCAGAGTTGCGGACTCGTCCTCAATTTTTGCCCAAGGTGGTTTCTTCTTTTCATATGAACCAACCTATTGTGGTACCTGTGGCTACACGGGACTTAGAGGATTCCGAGTCCCTTGATGTGGTCAGGACATTGAAAATTTATGTGTCCAGAACGGCCCGGGTTAGGAAAACAGAGGCACGGTTTGTCCTGTATGCAGCCGACAAGGTTGGCGCTCCTGCTTCGAAGCAGACTATTGCTCGCTGGATCTGTAACACGATTCAGCAGGCTCATTCTACGGCTGGATTGCCGTTACCAAATTCTGTAAAGGCCCATTCCACTAGGAAGATGGGCTCTTCTTGGGCAGCTGCCCGAGGGGTCTCGGCTTTACAGCTGTGCCGAGCTGCTACTTGGTCGGGTTCAAACACCTTTGCGAAGTTCTACAAGTTTGATACCCTGGCTGATGAGGACCTCATGTTTGCTCAATCGGTGCTGCAGAGTCATCCGCACTCTCCCGCCCGTTTTGGAGCTTTGGTATAATCCCCATGGTCCTTACAGAGTCTCCAGCATCCTCTAGGACGTAAGAGAAAATAAGATTTTAAACCTACTGGTAAATCTTTTTCTCCTAGTCCGTAGAGGATGCTGGGCGCCTGTCCCAGTGTGGACTACATCTGCAAGACTTGTATATAGTTTTTGCTTACTTAAGGGTTATGTTACAGTTTTGATCAGTCTCGGTCTGATGCTGTTTGGTTTCATGCTGTTAACTGGTTCGTATATTCCATGTTATACGGTGTGGATGGTGTGGGCTGGTATGAATCTTGCCCTTAGATTAACAAAAATCCTTTCCTCGTACTGTCCGTCTCCTCTGGGCACAGTTTCTCTAACTGAGGTCTGGAGGAGTTGCATAGAGGGAGGAGCCAGTGCACACCCATATCTAAAGTTCTTTTTAGTGCCCATGTCTCCTGCGGAGCCCGTCTATCCCCATGGTCCTTACGGAGTCCCCAGCATCCTCTACGGACTAGGAGAAAAAGATTTACCAATAGGTTTAAAATCTTATTATTTCCTTTATGGCAGTCATGCAGAAGACAACAAGTGTCTCAAACCAGAAGTAACCAGCCTAGGCCTACCTAATGAGGTGTTTGAGGTCATGCTGTGATGTCATAATGGTAACTGCCTGTATCAGACCTCTGCTGTTGCTGCCTCTCTCATACACATCCAGGACACTGACAGGCACAGCCAGAGATACTCCCATAAGGTTAGTAACTCGAAAAAGTAAAGGGGCTTATTTATGAAACAAATTTTGTGGGAAATTATCCAAAAAGGGATGTTTTTGGGGAATACCAGCAAAATGTAAGCTTCCTTAGAATGCATGATGGGGTATCAGATATCAGAGATATCTGCCGTGGTTCCCCCATTTGTGATTGTAATAGCAGCCCATATAGGGCTCTGTGGTGGCTGCTTTATTGGGAAATTTACCAAGCTCTAGAGTAGCTTGGCTCCAGTAGCTAATGCTTTTTTATAGGCTAAATGTAGCAAAATTACCAGGAAAAGGCAAAGGCTGTCTGCACATGCGCAGTTTGGTGAGCGATAAGGGGACCCAGAGCAGAAACTGAACAGGTCACATCAGTGATCACTTTACACAATGCAGGGATGTCCTGGATGGGCTTCTTAATACATCCGGATGGAACATAATTGTTTATGGTGCGAATGGCGGCAATAAAAATGTTTAATTATCAGGCCTGAAACCAAATCATAAATATGCCATAAGGACAGCTGAGTTTGATGCACCTGCAAACTTGGAGCATGACTATTATAACATATGACCTTGAGGGTAGGATAGTATCATATAAATACAAAATTTCATACGTATTGGGACATTACCACTGCTGGGTACTCTGTGAATCTTTGGTGAGTGCTGTTTGGATGGGTCTCTGTGTTCCTGATTAAGGGCCTATTTCAGCATGAGTTATAGTTGTGCGAAAGATTGCAGAACTACAACTCATTTTACTAACATGCAGGGGGCTGCCCAGCACAAGGCAAGGCTACCCCGCATGCAGGGGGCATGTGGGGTCCGTGAAAATAAAATAAAAATTGTATAGTACACTCGGGTACAGCACTATATATATATATATATATATATATATATATATATATATATATATATATATATATATATATATATAATCCAGAATGCAGGCACTCACCAAGACAGTTCTAACAGGCATTTTTTATAATAACTCACGAACATATGTAGACAGGTTGTCGACATTTCAGTCATAGCACGACCTTTTTCAAGACATCATGCAGCACAGCAATAGGGATACTGCGCAATGAACCACCGTTCACCAAATGTCTCCCAGGCTCCCTATTTATGGTAGCAGCTTACATAGGTCTCACCCTCAGGTTAACCAGAACAGGAAGTGTGTCAAAATGCTATATCACGAGCTGAGACACTAGCAAAATAGCTATGTGTGCATTACACAACGGGCGACTAGCCCAGCCAGAAAAACACACTTCAGTTGGTAGAGTATAACTACCTAAACAGTGGCAAAATCTGAAATTGCGTCAGCGACCAGAAGTGCCGTGCATTCCACAGCCTGTGGAACGCATCAGGTGACTGGAAGTTGGAACTGGAAGTGACACAATGCGCGTCCAACACCAAAGCTCTAACACTAGTGTGGAATTCACCAGTCACTACAGCACCATATTGAATGTGGACAAAGTGCCCCTCATATTCATCACAATATAAATAATGATCAAAAATATCACATATAGGACAGCGCCATGCAGAAAGTGGGCTAGTCAAATAATATTATAAATATTGGCAAGACTTTAGTGTAATATATGTAATGCGAAAGTGATAGGGAGCCTCAGGGACATATACCCCAAACAAAAATTACAAAAATACAGAAATGCACAAATATACACAACAAACAAACAAGTAAAACATGAATACAAAATATTAAAAATCTAATTTAGGAGACCCAGGGATATCACAAAATTTGAGAACCCCAATAGGAATCCATAGCATCCTAGCAAAAAAAATGTTATTATAAAAGACATACTCTTTGTCAAAGAGACTAAAAGTATACCTTTTAAGATTCCAGTAATGCAATCGTCGCCCATTAACGCAAAAAAATATTATATGGGTTATGTTCGTTTAGCCCACGAGGAGCAAGAGTATCCAGCTGATAGAGCCATCTTGTTTCACATTGACGTAAAAGCTTCTCACGATCTCCTCCCCATATAGGGGCAGGGATATGATCTATAAGCATACATTAATACTTGAAACGGAGTGTCCCAAGAGCGCAAAATGTTTTGCCACAGGCTTATCTGTTTCCTTGGTGGCCAAGGCGGTGCGTATGGAGTAGCGATGATTCGCCATACGATCTCTGAAACGAGTCGTCATCCCGACGTAGAACCCACATGGGCATATGATAATGTATACAACATAGTCCATCTTGCAGTGTTAGTGGGTGTCTGATTTCTTCTTTCCGCTATGCAGATGCGACAAACTCGTACCAGTCTGCATGGACCTGCAGGTAGTGCAGTCAGGACATCTAAAACATCCATTACGTCAAGCGGGAAGCCAATTGCCAGAGGCTTCAGAAGGCTGTAAAGTAGGTTGCATTAATAATTGCTTTAGAGTAGGATCACACCGGTATGCATAGAGAGGAGGCTGCGTGCTTATTGATTTAAACACCGGATCCGTGGAAACAATAGGCCAATGCCGCCTGATCATCTTTTCGGCCTGTGTTGACTTCACATCATGTAGAGGTGAAAATCATTCTGTCAGTCTTAGGAGCTTGTTCAGAGTTATCAGCCTGTTGCATGTGCCTAGTGCGTGCTTTAGTTAAACATTGGGCAATGGTTTCCTTTGTGTAGCCTCATTCCTCGAATCGTTTCTCCATTTCAGAGATCTGGGCTTCTGTGTTAGATGGTGTCGTGTTATAGCACAGCATGCGCATAAACTGTGAGATGGGTAAACTCTCCTTCAATTTACTTGGATGATGGCTTCTAGCATGCAGAAGCGTATTCCAAACAGTGTCTTTTCTATAAAGAGTAGAAACTAACCAGTTGTCCTCTAGCGTAATGGTCACATCCAAAAAACTGAGTGACCTCTGATAAAACGTACTGGGTTCTCTAAAGTATTCAAAAAGTTCACCATCCCTCTGAATTCAACATCTGTACCACCCCAGACAAAAAAATAAATCGTCAATATAATGACCAAAATAGTGAATCCTATCACCAAAGTTGGGTATAATGTGTGTGTTCTCATATTGGTACATATACAGGTCAGTGTAAGAGGGCGCTAGGTTTGACCCCATAGCTGTCACAGCCAATTGCATAATGTAGTCTTTACCATAGGAGAAGTAGTTGTTAGTGAGTACTAGTCTAGCCTTATCAATAAGGAATTCTGTAGGAGGACCAGCATGAGGAGCAATACCCAAAGTATGTCGCATAGCCTCAAAGCCACATGTGTGAGGGATGATAGGGATGATAGTATATAGTGACTGCACATCCATAGACGCCAGCCAAATACCATTAGGTACTTTCCTCAGAGCTTTGATCTTCTCAAGAAAATGTGGGGTATCTTGTATATAGCTATGCATCTGCTGTACATAAGGCTGCAAAAACTTATCAACAAACACTGCTAGTGGTTGAAGTGTCGCGCCCATAGCTGAAATGATAAACGCGTAGGGTTCATTGATTATTGTACACTATCCTCTAGCTTTGAGTGTCCTCCTTTGAGCTCACACCGTTAGGTGAGGAGGTTATCTTACTATACCATCTAAGCAATTTGGTGCGTGTCCAATTGATCGTGTATTTTATACAAAACCTTGTAATAAAAACTTTTTTTAATCAAAATTTCATTATCAATCTATTGGATCTTTTGTTGGGTGAATTTTTTTCTGGTGAGTGGGTTTCTCTGTAGGCCCCAATTGTGAAGGCAGTAAGTGGAACAGAATCCAAGAGAACCTACGATCACGTTTTGTGAATTGAATATTATTCAGTCATTGTATATGCTATAGCGCACTCTGTTTTTCATTTTTTATATGTGTGTGTGTGTGTGTGTGTGTGTGTGTGTGTGTGTGTTCGGTATGAAATCCCAACTGTCAGGATCACGCCAGAAAGATGAGAGACATGAGACCGAACAATGTAGACGAGCTGAAGGACGCTCTTTAAGCATCCTGGTCTTCCACAACACCTCAGCAGTGCCACAGGCTGATAGAATCCATGCCATGCCGCATCGAGGCAATAATTCATGCCAAAGGAGCCCAAACCAAGTACTGAGTACATATGCATGATTATACTTTTCAGGGGGCCGACATTTCTGTATTTAAGATCCTTTCTTATTGATTTTATGTAATATTCTTATTTTCTTAGATTTTGGATTTGGGGTTTTTTAAGCATTAAGCCACAATCATCAAAATTATAACAAATAAAGGCTTGAAATATCTCACTTTGTATGTAATGAGTACATAATACTGTATATTAGTTTTGCCTTTTAAGTTGAATTACTTAAATAAATGATAAATGAACTTTTGCACGATATTCTAATTTTCTGAGTTTCACCTGTGTGTATAATATATATATATATATATATATATACACACACACATATATACATACATACATACACACACACAGTCCTCTATGCAGTCTGGCATTCACCTCCACCAACTGTGTACTGGCTCCGGTGCCCTCCTTAGAGGTGTATGTTACCTCAATACATTCAGGGGAAAAAGGCGGCACTCTGAGGCTTGAAAATTCAGGTGAAGAAAACCATCATGTGTTTAATCACTTCAACGTTTCGGGGGACGCACCCCCGTCTTCAGAAAAAACCAACACACATGTGCAAACAGTGTACAACAGACATTTAAATACCTTACCAGTCCATGGAGTTCCAACCCCCGTTGCGGTGACGCCGGCCGGAGCTGCGGACCCCGCACTTCCGGTCACGTCACTCTGCCGGACCCGGAAGTGACGTCATCACGCGGCTGGACGTCATCCCGCAGCGGCTGTGGGCACAAAGACACATATTGTAACCATGGAAACAGGATCAACATCTTGACACATATAATAAGTCAAATCAAAACATACTTATGCATAATTCTAAAAACCTCAATATTCTGTGAGTGTTATAAGTGATAGTAACATAGTAACATAGTATCTGAGGTTGAAAAAAGACAATTGTCTATCGAGTTCAACCTATTTGTGGTCTGCTATGCATGATGATTTGTCTAAAATTTTTGACTGATGCTGATGTCAGCCCTTGCATTTTATCCCTTTTTGTAGTAACTATAATGCGTGACTATGCACCATAACCCTGGATATCCTTATCTATTAGGAATTTATCTAACCCATTCTTAAAGGTGTTGACCGATTCCGCCATTACAACTCACTCAGGCAGGGAATTCCAAACACGTATTGTCCTTACCGTGAAAAAGCCTTTACGACGTATTGTGCGGAATCTCCTCTCCTCTAACCTGAGCGAGTGTCCACGAGTCCTATGTGTTGATCTGGCCAAAAACAGGTCTCGCGCAAGCTCTGTGTGTTGTCCCCTTATATATTTGTAGATGTTGATCATATCCCCTCTTAGTCTCCTCTTTTCCAGTGTAAACATGCCTAGTCTTTCAAGCCTTTCCATGTATTCCATCGTCTCCATGCCCTTAATTAGTTTAGTCGCCCTCCTCTGAACCTTTTCTAGCTCCAGGATATCCTTTTTGTAGTACGGTGCCCAGAATTGTACACAGTATTCAAGGTGTGGCCTCACTAGTGATTTATATAACGGGAGTATAACATCCTCGTCCCTTGCATCAATTCCCCGTTTTATGCATGCTAGTATCCACATCATTTAAAAACATGTGCCAAATGCTGCCCGATCAATAAGACACACATAGACGTTAGTCCATGTGTGACGTGAAACCTGATAGACAAACCATTAGGGTCACTAAAGTGCATAATAGTTGTGTAATGATGATAATAAAACAAATTAGGAAGACAATATTTTATGAAAAATGAGAAATGAACAGAGTCTACTATAACCATGTCCAGTTAGTAGGTGTGAGAATATTTTCTTTAGCATAGTACTCACCCATGCTGTATTAATGTATTACATGGATGGCCACCAACTTCTAATTGACCTCTCATCCTTTATAAAAAAAAACTACTCAGACCCAGGTTCTCATTGAGACCTCTGGGATGAATGGTGTCCAGTTTCTGAATCCACCGTGATTCAAGTTGGAGCAATTTCTTAGGCCTATTGCCTCCTCGAAGCGAAGCTGGGACATGGTCCAGTATCTTGTAACGTAACGAGGTAAGGCTGTGTCTGTTTTGTGTAAAGTGCCTCGCAACTGGTTGCTCACTATTACCAGAATGGAGAGCTGCCCTGATGGCCGACCTATGCTGGGCCATCCTCTCTTTAAATTGGCACAGAGTCTTTCCAATGTAGTACAAGCTGCAGGGGCATATAAATACATACACTACAAAGATAAAGCTACATGTGAGAGGCCATCTAATAGCTACCTTTTTACCGGTGTGTGGATGTGATATATAGTCACCAGTCAGCATATAGCTGCAGGAGGTACACCCCAGGCATTTGAAGCAGCCCGGTTTGCGGGTAAGAAAATGTGTGGCTGCAGGTGTATTTTTAAAACCCGTTACCTCACTCTTAATGAGTAAATCCTTTAAATTAGCACTTCTGGTGAAACATGGCATGATTTTACTGTGTTGTAAGGATGATAAATTCGGGTCAGAGGTGACCATGGGCCACATCTGTCTAATCTGCTTGCACGTTCTCTTGCTCGCAGTATTAAACTCGTTGACACATGGTATCCTTGAGGCAGTGGATTTGGGGAGATTGCCCTGTAATAATTCCATTCTAGTTTTTGATGATGCCTTAGTCCTAGCTGACTTCAATAGGTCTGGGGGGTACCCTCTCTGTAAAAATTTCTCAGTCATGATGTCTAGCTGTATCTCCCGTTCCTCTGTTTCACTAGTGGTTCTACACACCCTAAGATACTGCGAAAATGGTAATCCTTTAATTGTGGCTGGTGGATGAAAGCCGTCATGTCTTAATGTGTTACGGTCAGTGGGTTTGGTATATAATGATGTCTGAATCCTACCCTCCTTGATCATAATCTTGATATCCAAAAAGCAAATTTCTGATGTGCTGGTGGCCAGAGTTAATTTGACCAGGCTGGAAGATATGTTATGCTCCTCAACAAGTGAAATGAAGGAGTTCAGTGCACCATCCCAAACACCAGGAGATCGTCTATGTACCTAAAATACAATATTGTATGACTTAAGTTGGATAATTAAGGGCAGTGCTTAAAATGGTCCTAGAGAGGTGGTGGAAGTCACCCCCCTTCCACCACAGCCGTGAAATAAGGGCGTAGTCTTATAAATAAAGGGGCATGGTCACCCAATAGTATCCCCAAATCAAATTATGCCACACGGTAGCACAATCTTATTAACATTGCACCACACATTAGTGCCCCTTATACAGAAAGCCCACAGTAGTAGCACCCAATACACATAATGCCCACAGCAATAGTGCCCCTTATATACAATGCCCTCAGTAGTAGTGCCCCTCATATCCCCAGGAGTGGTGCCCCCTATGCAAAGCCCCTAGTAGTAATGCCCCCAGTGGTAATGCCCCATGTAGTGTTGCCCCCAGTAGTTATGCCCCCAGTAGTTATGCCCCCAGTAGTTATGCTCCCTGTAGTTATGCTCCCTGTAGACGTGCTCCCTGTAGACGTGCCCCCTGTAGTTATGCCTCCAGTCAGAAGTTGTGCCCCCAGCAATTGTGCACCCAGATGTGGCCCCAGTAGATGTGCTCACAGTAGATGTGACCCCAGCAATTGTGACCCCTAGTAGCGCCGCTTACATACAAAAAAAAAATAGGAATTTAATACCTACCGGTAATTCCTTTTCTCCTAGTCCATAGTAGATGCTGGGGATCTGTACTTTAGTACCATGGGGTTTAGATTGGGTCCACTGGAGCCTGGCACTTTAAAACCTTTAGTGCGTGTATGTGTGTGCTGGCTCCTCCCCTCTATGCCCCTCCTACCAGACTCAGTCTAGGAAAACTGTGCCCAAGGAAATGGACATACCACGAGAGAAGAAACAAATACAAAAGCGATGAGGCAACAAGCCAACACACAAACACACAACGAGAACCGAAAGGAGGACGCTAACCAGAACCGAGGATAGCAATGCCAACCTAACCAGGATAGCAAACTATCCCAACAACATAAAAGGGACCGCACTGGCGGACCAACCAAATACTCAGGTAAGCAGGAATTGAAGCACTGAGGCAGTCGCCCAGTATCCACTACAGAGTACAGACTAGAAGAAAAGGAATTACCGGTAGGTATTAAATTTCTATTTTCTCTTATGTCCTAATGGATACTGGGGATCTGTACTCTAATACCATGGGGGAAGTCCCAAAGCTGCCAAATGGGTGGGAGAGTGCTGAGACCCCTGTAAAACCGCCTGACCAAACTGAAGGTCATCCATGGCTAAGTTATCGAACCGATAGAACTTAACAAAAAAGTTCTAACAAGTAGCAGCTCGGCACAACTGTAAGGCTGGAGCACCCCGGTCACCCCCCCAGGAAAATCCCACAGACCTAGTCGAGTGGGCCTGAATAGACGTAGGCAAAAGCAGAGCCGCCGAAGTATAAGCCTGTTGAATGGTCAACCAGAGCCAATGAGCAATTGATTGCTTAGAAGTCGGACAACCAATCTTGGTGGCATCATAAAGGACAATCAGCAAATCAGATTTCCGATGATAAGCCGTCCTCTTGACATAAATCTTCAGAGCCCTCACTACATCTAAGGACTCTGGTCCAATGGAAGCATCAGACAACACCGGAACCCCAATGTGTTGACACAAAAAGCAGAAAGCACTTTTGGCAAAAACTGAGGACGGGTCCTGAGTTCCGCACTGTCTTCATGAAAAATCAATTAAGGGCTCCAATTCAGAGACACGTCTGACAGACGCCAATGCTAGTAACATCACAGTCTTCCAGGTGATAAATTTCAACTCCACCCTATGTAAAGGTTCAGACTAGTCCGATTGAAGAAAGGACAGAACCACATTGAGATTCCACGGAGCACAAAGGGCGATTGCATATGAAGAACTCCTTTTAGGAAAGTTTGTACTTCCGGCAACATGGCAAATTGTTTCTGGAAGAAAATAGAGAGAGTGACGAAATCTGGACTTTGATGGAGCCTAAACGTAGGCCCATATCCACTCCCGCTTGCAGGAAAAGTAGAAAATGACCAATTCTAAATTCCATGGGAGACACCTTTCTACTTTCACACCAGGAAACATACTTTTTCCAGTTGATAATGTTTTGACGTAAACACCTTCCTGGCCTGGACTATGGTGGAAATAACCCGGGAGGGAAGACCGTTTCTTGCTAGAATCTCCCTCTCAACTTCCAAGCCATCAAACTTAGCCACTGTAAGTCTGGATAGATGAACGGACCTTGTTGAAGAAGATCCTTTTGAAGCGGTCGAGGCCAGGGATCCTCCAGAGCCATGGTTAGGAGGCCCGAGTACCACGCCCATCAAGGCCAATCCGGGGCAATTAGAATTGCTTGAACGCTTTCCCTTCTTAGTCTTTTAAGAACCCTTGGGATTAGCGAAAGAAGAGGACAGTTACACAAACTGGTACGTCCAAGGTGTCGTCAGCGCGTCCACTGGTACAGCCTGCGGATCCCTCGTTCTGGAATAGTAACGGCCTAGCTTCTTGTTGAGACAAGAAGCCATCAGATCTATCTGCGGACAGCCCCACCAGTGAATTAACTGTTGAAACACCTGGGGATGTAGGCACCATTCTCCCAGATGGAGGGCGTGTCTGCTGAGGAAGTCCGCTTCCCAGTTGTCCATTCCTGGAATGAATATGGCGGAGATGGCCCTTGCGTTGGCCTCCGCCCAGAGGAGGATTTTTAACACTTCTAACATCGCCGCTCTGCTTCTTGTTCCCCCTTGCCGGTTTACGTACGCCACCACTGTGGCGTTGTTCGATTGAACCTGGATCGCCCGATCCCTCAGGAAATGGGAAGCTTGCAGAAGGGCATTGTAAATAGCCCTGAGTTCCAGGATGTTTATAGGCAGAGCAGATTCCTGACGTGACCATATCCCCTGGAACTGGGCCCCTTGGGTCACAGCCCACCAACCCATGAGTGGATATTGAAATTCCTGCCTTCTACCAGGTGAGGAACTTGTAGCCACCATAATAGAGAAATCCGGGCCTTTGGAGAGAAGGTCACTTCCTGATGCATGTGAAGGTGATACCCCGGCCATTTGTCCAGCAGATCCAGCTGAAATGGTCGGGCATGAAATCTGCCGTATTGGATTGCCTCGTAAGCAGCAACGATCCTGCCCAGCAAGTGTTTGCAAAGATGGATGGATACCCTACGAGGACGGAGCACTGAGCGGACCATAGCCTGGATAGCCAAGGCCTTGTCCATCGGAAGAAATACCTTCTGAGACACTGTAACCAGTATCATTCCCAGGAACTGAAGACATTGGGTCGGTTCCAGGTGAGAAAAGAGACTGGAGTAAAAACCCCTGTTGCGTAACGGAGGAGGTACTGGGACCATCATCCCTGTCCGCAAAAGTTATTGAATAGCTTCTTGCAAGGTAACTCTTGCTGTGGGTAAAGCTGGCAAGCCCGATTTCAACAATCTGTGAGGAGGGATCGCTTAAAATTCCAGCCGGTATCCCTAGGAAATGTGGTCCCTCACCCAAGGATCCCGGCAGGACTTTGCACACATGTGGGCAAAGTGTTGAAGGCGAGCACCCACCTGAAAGTCGCCTTGCTGCTGAGGCTAACCGACATGCTGTGTCACGTCTAGCAAAGTTTGAGGATCCGGCAGCTGAGACTTGCCGAGGAGGTAGTTGGCTGTGAGTGAACAAGATGAGGGGGTTGGATATAGTTCTTTCGCATGGGACACGGAGCAATGAAGAACGTAGGCGGGGTTGACAGTCAATGAATAGTATTTATTATGTACAGGGCTGAGGTAGAGAACTGTGGCTGGAGCACGATGGTTAAAGAACGTAGTTGCGGATAAAGAACAGCAGGTTGTGGCTTGAAAGACGAGGTTGTGAATAATGAACTGCGGAACTGTGGATAGTGATTAAAAAGACGTGGCTGGAGGCAAAGAACTGTGGACTGTAATTTGAAAGACGAGACTATAGATAATGAACTGTGGAACTGTGGATGGTAGTTGAAGACGTGGCTGGAGACAAGGACTATGGACTGTGGTTTGGAGGATGAGGCTGAAGATAACAATCTGCAGATTGTGGTCGGTGGTACAAAGATGTGGCTGGTGATGTAGATCTGTGGAGTGTGGCTTGAAATACGAGGCAGAAGACCCAGGGCCAACTGTGCCCAAAGAGTCTTACTGGACCGGGTTTTCCAGGAGCGCTTTCACAGGCAGTAGCAGGTTAGGAACGGCAGGACTGCAGCAGCAACAGAGAACCAACCAAGCAGGATCAGGAGTAACCAGAATACGACAAGGATCCTGGGAGCACAGGCTAAAGCACCTACAACAGGGTTGTAACTTGAAGCACTGGTGTCCCTGTCCTAAACCAGCCCCCTTTTACAGGGAGAGATTCCCCTGGATTGGCTGGAAGAAAAAGGAAACAGGGACTATGCTAAAACTTAGTCTCCAACATGGCGGCGCCCAGTAATGCAGACATTTCTGCAAAGCCACATTGCTCACTGCCTCTGGTCTCCTAGCAACGGCTCAGCAAGAGCGACCCACTGTAGCGGCGCCCCGCCGCCACGAGCGGACCGCCTCACCGCCGCCAATGCTGCCCACGGACCCGGCGCAGCAGCCCACCTCCGCCGCTGCCCGCACATCACCAGAGAAGCCAGCCCCGCGGCCCCAGCATACCGGTAAGACTCCGGATGCTGACACGCGGAAGGCGATCCGGTGGTCTGGTCCAGGGAGGCAGCAGCTGCAGGTTTACGGGCCTTACCACGAGATCCACTCGGAGAGGTGGAGACGCCCCAGCCCCTGCCTCTGAATCTTGCCACATGAAAGGACTGCAAGGAGCGTCCTGTGTAAGAACGTCTAGCAGGTGGCGCAGCCGACGGCAGATAGGTAGACTTACCTGCCGTTGCCTGTGAGATCCATTTATTTAATTCGTCCCCATACAAGGCATCACCTGTAAAGTGAAGATTTTCCACGTCCTTTTTGGAATCAGCATCCGCTGACCATTGAAGTAACCACAGAGCTCTGCATGCCGAAACAGCCATAGCAGTAGTGCAGCCATTTCTCTTACAGAATTCCTTAATAGCTTCACTCATAAAATTAGCAGCATCCTGTATTTGTTGCAGAAGAGTAATGACCTCATCCTGGGGCAGATTATCTAATCAATTAATAATATGATCGGACCACTTGACCTTTGCCCTAGAAATCCACCCACAGACTATTGTGGGGTGCTGTGCAACACCCGCTGCCATATAAATTGCCTTGAGGGTGGTCTCAATTTTATGGTCAACTGACTCTTTTAGGGATATAGCCCCTGGCAACGGCAGTACCAATTTCTTAGACAGTCTGGACACAGACGTATCGACTGACGGGGTTTTTTTTCCCCCATACTTTCCTGTCCTCAGCTGGGAGGGAAAAGGTAGCTAAAAACCTCTGAGGAATTTAAAATTTCTTAGAAGGGTTATCCAGGCTTCCTTGGCCAGGGAGTTTAACTACTTAGACACAGGAAAAGTTACTTTGGTCTAACATTAAAGTACAACTCATCATCTGGTTCTGCCTCCTAATCCGGTATGTGAAGAACCTCTCTTACAGCAAAAATTAGGGCCTTCACCCCTGGGGACAGAGAGCTGTCCTCATCCATATCATCATCATCCACATCAGGCTGATCAGAATCAGACTGGAGCACCTGTGGCAGTGAGCGCTTATGTGAAACCAACAGAAGGGGCTGAAAAGCCTTTCTGGTATTTGCTGCTTTAGCCATACAACCAATAGATTGTTTCAACACCTGTCTCTCCTTTTTAGCTACAGCTAATTCTAAATTGACATTCTGAATCATGCTTTTAAAATTATTTAACCAGTCGGGTGCCTATGAACTGTGTCCCTGTGGATATAAGGAACATTGTTCACACATGAGGGACCTCGCTGATGAAGGGGTAGAGAGTTACAAGCAGCACACATAACCATGTCCACAGACATATTTACACAACTGGAAATACAGCGCAGGTTACTGAAAACACCTCCACACAGACCCTAGAGAGCCCCTGGAGTGACACTGAGTAAACAGAGACCAGCACACAAACACAGCAGCCCAATGTGTGAATGTAAGTGTACAACCTGTATAAGTGCGGCGGCACTGCCGCTGTGGAGTTCCCCCCTGGCTATGACCCCCTGGTACCAGGATAGAAGTCTGTAACAGCGTGGGTTTCTGGAGGAGCAGCATTCATGGAGCCTTGATGATCCGCAGCAGCAGGTAATGGCGCCTTCCCGCCTCTGGTCCCGCTTCGGGAAGCACCTCCCCTTGCAATAGCGCGCGGTCCCTGTAGTTTGTTTTTTATACTGGCCATGTTAAAACACAGTAAACCCATAACAGTACACAGAAAGCCTTGTCTGACAGTGAGCACTGCTGAGGAGAGACAGTTTTGTCCGCGGCAGGCACCGCAGCTCGTGGCCCATGATCAGCCGCGCGACATGCCACCAAAACTGCACCAGAGACCTGCTAACTGGGACCCCAGTGTAACACTCACCGCATCTATCAATCTTCGGCATCTGTTCGAGGGTGACGGCTAGCTGCCAGCGTGGGCACACATACTAACGATGTGTGATCAGCACCTCAGTGTCCTGTCAGCTGGGATTATGAACCATCAACCCTCAGGAGGTTGGTTCAGTCCCCCGTCTAAGTCCCACGAAGCAGGTAGCCTGGTTGCCAACCAGGGCTACCTGAAAATAACTAAAATAAAAAATAAAGGAAACTCTCCGGAGCTCCAGAGAAATCCACCCGGCTCCTTGGGCACATTTTTCTAAACTGAGTCTGGTAGGAGGGGCATAGAGGGGAGGTGCCAGCACACACATACACACACTAAAGGTTTTAAAGTGCCAGGCTCCAGTGGACCCGATCTATACCCCATGGTACTAAAGTACAGATCCCCAGTATCCACTAGGACATAAAAGAAAAACACAATAATCACCAGCCCCTCTCCTGCTTCTGGACCACTGCTGCAGCCTTCCACCTGGCCGCCCACTCTTCGGATCCATAGGAGAGACGTCATGACGTCTCTCCCATAGTGCCACACAGCACACACTGCCTGAGCCAGAGCTCAGGAGTGAGCTCCAGCATCCGGCGGCCACTGAGGGGAAGAAGCCAGGCGCCCGCTGGTAACAAAATCTTAGCGGGCGCCCGACTTCTCCCTGGGTTAGGTGAGGCGGAACTGTGTTCCAGCTCCAAATGGTACTGACGAAACGCAGTTCCGCCTCACTTTAACCTCTGATGAAGGGTATGTGCAACTGTCAATTTCTTTTTACCTCTGGTTCCCGTTAATCACGCTCCAAGTATGGCCTTGGCCCCCAAAAGAAGATTTTTTTTCACTTGAAACACACCAGCATTTTAAGTGTGAAGGGTATATGTACCAAGATTGATCCAAATCCATTAAGCCATATAGGAGCCTATAAAATAGGATTTTAATACTTACCAAATAAATCCTTTTCTTTGAATCCGTAGGGGGCACTAGAGTACTCTTGGGATATGGACGGGCTTTAGCAGGACAGGCACTGAATATTTAAATTTAGTAACTCTCCTCCCCTCCATACTCACAGAATAACTCAGTGTGTTTTACTGAGCTGAACAGGAGCGATAGAGAGGATGACAATGGAGAATTACATACAGTGTAACATTATAACATAACGGACAACAATAAAGTTGACACATAACGTAACTGACAACTAAACAGTTGACACCATAATCGATGTAACTTGAACATTTGAACAAGTCGGTGAAAATGTGTTACCATAAGATCCACTGAACTTACCACGAGACAGGTAAAACTGCTCTGGGTGGGCGTACAGTGCCCCCTATGGATTCAAAGAAAAGGATTTATCTGGTAAGTACCAAAATCCTATTTTCTTTTTCATCCACTAGGGGTCACTGGAGTACTCTTGGGACGTACCAAAGTTTCCCCCTTGGGCGGGAGAGCTGTTTGGCACCTGTAACATTAGGCGGCCAAAGCTAGATGCTGATGCCGCAAACGTATCAAACTTGTAAAAGCGCACAAACGTGTGCACTGATGACCATGTAGCTGCACGGCAAAGTTGCGTCGTAGAAGCCCCACGACCTGCTGCCCATGAAGTTCCCATAGAACGTGTGAAATGAGCTGTAACTGATGTAGGCGGCTGTAGCCTAGCATGAAGGTAAGCCTGACGTATGGTCAGCTTAATCCATCTGGATAAGGTCTGCTTGGAAGCTGGCCCACCCATCTTGGCAGCATCATAGAGAACAATGTATCCGTCTTACGAACTGTAGACGTGCGGGTTACATAAACGCATAGTGCGCGTACCACATCCAAAGTTCCTGAATCTTCTGATAACACAGGAACTACTATTGGTTGATTGATGTGAAAAGATGACACTACCTTTGGCAAGAAAGCGGGATTCGTCCGAAGTTCCAATCTGTCATTATGAAACACCAAATACGGTGGCTTGCATGACAAGGCACCCAAATCTGAAACACGCCTTGCTGAAGCTAAGGCTAGGAAATAAACTGTTTTCAAAGTGAGAATTTTAACATCCACTTGTTGTAAGGGTTCAAAAAATGAAGACTGTAAAAAATCTAAAACCAGATTCAAGTCCCATGGCACTGTAGGTGGTATAAATGGAGGTTGTACTCTGAGGTCACCTTGCAGGAATGTGTGTACAGTCGGCAAAAGAGCCAAACGCCTTTGGAACTAAATTTACAAGGCAGAGACCTGCACCTTTAGTGTAGATAAACGCAGTTCTCCCTCCAACCCCGTCTGCAGAAATAACAAAAGATGGTATAACTTGAAGGATGATGTCGGAAACTTCCGAGCTTCACACCAACCTATATAGGCACGCCAAATTCTGTGATAATGAGCTGCCGTAACTGGCTTCCTAGCACGTAACATGGTTGGTGTAACCGATTCCGGAATGCCCTCTCTTCTTAAGAGGGCGGTCTCAACAGCCACCCCGTCAAATGCAGCCGTGCTAAATCGGGGTAAAGGAACGGACCCTGTTGTAACAGGTCCGGACGTAGAGGGAGTGTCCATGGATCGTCTGCGAGTAGTCCACGGAGATCCGAGAACCATGCTCTCCAAGGCCAATGAGGCGCCACTAGTATGACTGTGGTGGACTCTCGTTTTATCCATTTTAGCAACTAAGGGAGCAGCGGAAACGGTGGAAACAGATACACGAGGCTGTACGGCCACGCGATCGTGAGAGCATCCACTGCCACTGCCTTTGGATCTCGCGTTCTGGACACATATTGGGGTGTTTGGTGATTGTGGCGAGATGCCATCAGGTCCACTTGTGGGTAACCCCACCTCTCGACCAACATGTGAAACACTTCTGGATTTAATGCCCATTCTCCTGGATGAAAATCCCGACGGCTGAGATAATCCGCCTCCCAGTTGTTCACACCCGGAATGAACACAGACGACAATATCACTTGGTGATGCTCGGCCCAATTGAGGATTCAAGCTACTTCCCGCATGGCCATGCGGCTTCTCGTTCCTCCTTGTTTGTTGATGTACACGACTGCCGTTGCGTTGTCTGACTGCACCTGGACAGTCTGAGACCGGAGCATGTGCACTGCTTGTCGCAGTGCATTGTAAATTGCCCGGAGTTCCAGGACATTTATAGACCGCAACCTTTCGTGATCCGCCCAGAGACCCTGGAGCTAACAATTTTGGACCACAGCTCCCCAACCTCTGAGACTCGCGTCCGTCGTTAGAATTATCCAATTCCAGACCCCGAACCATTTCCCTGCGGTGAGATTGTGTACTTTGAGCCACCAGAGTAGAGATACTCTGGCCCGTGGAGACAACCGCACCATCTGGTGAATCTGCAGATGCAAGCCTGACCACTGTGCGAGCACATCCAGTTGAAAAGAACGTGAGTGAAATCTTCCGAACTGAAGCGATTCGAAAGCCGCCACCATTTTCCCTAACAGTCGAATGCACAAATGTACAGAGACTGTGCGTGGCTTGAGCACTAACTGTACCAGATGAATACTCTGCACTTTCTGTTCTGGTAGCTAAATTCTTTGATTCACCGTATCGAGAATCATTCCTAGGAATTGAAGTCGTTGAGACGGAATCAGATTTGATTTCTTGAAGTTGACAATCCAACCGTGCTGAACTAGCACATTGTATGTTAGCAAAGCATGTTGGAGGAGCATCTATTGAGACAGAGCTTTGATGAGTAGATCATCCAAGTACGGGACTATTATCACTCCCAGGGATCTGAGATGAACTATCATCACAGACATCACTTTGGTGAATACCCGAGGCGCTGACGAGAGGGCAAACTTTAGAGCCTGAAATTGGTAATGGTTTTGCCGTACCGCAAATCGTAAGTACCTCTGATGCGGTGGCCAAATTGGAATGTGTAAGTACGCATCCTTGAGATCCAGCTCAATCATGAATTCCTGTGGCTCTAAACCTGCAATTACTGACCGCAGGGATTCCATATTGAATCTGTAGTGAGTGACATACTGATTGAGACCCTTTAAGTTCAATATTGGTCTGACAGAGCCATCCGGCTTTGGTACTACAAAAAGACTGGAATAATAACCATGACCTTGTTGGTGAACAGGGACCGGAATCAAAACTGCTGAATCCAGCAGAGACTGAATGGCAATTTGCAGAACCGCCTTCTTGTCTTCCGACACAGGCAGTCCTGTCTTGAAAAACCGCACAGGTGGTAGACAGTCGAACTCTATTTTGTAACCTTTTAACACTAAATTGCGGATCCGCCCATCTGTGGATGTCTGGAACTACAGCAAATGGAACGTCTGAAGGCTTGCCCCCACAACTGGAGATCCGAGATGGGCTGGGAGCCCGTCATGTCACTGGCTTGTCGGTGACCTTAGCGTCCTGATGACTGGTGGTGGTTTGTTGAAAACCACGTCCTCTACCTCGTCTACCAGGTGTGGTTGTTCCTCTACCATGGCCTCGAAAGGGCTGAGGTCTAAAGGATTTGAACGCTGGTCCAGAGTATTTCCGTCTAGGTAACATTGGAGGCAATGGCCTCAAAAATCCATTTGTCCAATTCAGGACCAAACAACTTCTCGCCACCGTAAGGTAACGCTTCTATTCCTCTCTTGACCTCTGCCTCCGCCTGCCAAGAACGCAGCCAGAGTACTCGTCGTGCCGTAACTAGTGATGATAAAAGGCGAGAACTGACCTGACAGACATCAGTAGAAGCTGTACAAAGATAATCAGCAGCTTCACAGATTTGATCAGCGAGAAGGATAAGGTTGTCGTCCTGTAGGGCAGACTTGAGTTCCGTTATCCATACAATTAGCGCCTTAGTTACCCAAATGCCAACCAAACCAGGTCTATGCAACACTCCTGCTGCTGTATACATGAACTTTAGCATAGCTTCTAGTTTACGCTCTGAAGGGTCTTTAAGCGTAGTAGCAGTTGGTACAGGAATGGTTAATTTTTTAGTAAGTTTTGACACAGACGAATCCACCATTGGCTGATTCTCCCATGTAGAGGTCACAGACTCTGGAAACGGGTAACTAGACTTAAATCGTCGAGGTATAGAAAACCGTTTATCTGGATTCTTCTGTGTCTCTATTAACATCTTATTAAGAGATTCCGAAAAAGGAAACACACTGGAGATCTCTGTCGTTTAGTAAATACTACCTCATCATTTGTCAGAGGTTCTTCAGTCTCTGTAAACTTCAGAGACTGTCGCACTGCCCTGATGAGATTATCAATGCCTGGGCTGTCAATATCCTCACTATCTGACTGCTGGTCCAATTCGCCTTCCTCATGCTCATCTTGCGCAGTGAGGTCTGGCATAGAATCGTCAGAATGCAACATAGCAGAAACTGGTAAATTATAAGATAAATGAAAATTATCCTTTCTACCCGAAGTGGACTTGGACCTTGGCAAAGGCTAAGAACCTTCTGGTATCTGTGGCGGACTCACCCGAGACTCAGATCTTGCCGCCTCCCGCTCGTGGCGAGCGGCGGCCAATTCTGATTGCAACCCAGCCATTATATCCGCTAATATTGCCCATTGAGGATCCAGGGATGAAATCGGATTAGAAATCGGAGTAGAAATCGTATTTGTAGCTGAATTTACAAAACATACTGTACATGTGGTAGAACCATCCGATAACACACTCTTACAGACATTGCAGTGAAACTGCTTTTTTGTTTTTGCTGGTGCCTTACTCATTATGGAGACAGACAACACAAATAGACAAGACAGACAGCTCGCACGACTCAGTAAAATTGTTACTAAGGTGTGTCTATATAAGGCCGAAGTGCAGTGCACGTGGCCAGTACTATAAGAAACCTGATCCAAAATTCCCACTAACACCCCTGCGCCATCCGGTGGAGTAGTGTTGTAGGACAGGAGCATTCTGGAAGGAGAAACAGGAAGAAACAGGAAGCATGGTGAAAATGGCCCCCATGCCATGCTTACAGACATAGTAACATTCCAGGGTATAATTATGTGCCTAGGTACATGTATAACCCCTAACAACCTGTTAATATAGGCTTAACAGCCTATTTGCCATCTCCCTTTAAACCCATGCAGCTTTGCTATAATATTCCGCTGCTATGGGCATACTCCCCCCCCCCCTGCAGCTGCGCTGCCTGGTATGGGAACAGACTGCTGGCAGCAGTGAGCACTGTCCGCGGTCTGGAAATCAACGGATTCAGGCTTTCCCCCCCCCCCCCGCACTGCTCCCTGCATCTATCAGTGGCCGGGGAGCTGCGGGTGCGAAGCGGGCGCCGGGAGCCGAGCAGCGGCGTGCAGTTTATGAGCGGCAGCTGGGGTCTGAGCGGCAGAACGGTCTGCGGTGCGGGGAGCTATGTGTGGCTGCTGTGAGTGGCGGCCGACAGCTCTGATCAGCGGCGGGGGCTCTGGCGGGCAGGCGGCGGTGCATAGAAGTCAGCGCGTTCCCCCCACACAGCGGGGCAGCAGCGTGAGCTGACTGCCCTGTCTCCCCCAGCATACCCGAGTCCTGTAGAAGTGCGGCTATGACAGGGCTTTTGCTTTAAGCTCCGTCCAGCCTTCCTGCAGCTCCGAGAGTGAGCTGCTTGTGGCCGTGAGGGCACTCCTTGAATGAGGGCCGACACGCCAGTAGCTGCTTCTTGCAGCGTGTACTATCCCGGACCCACGCTTCTTGTTAAGCTGGGAAGGGATGTAAAAATGAATAATAATTTTTAAAAAATTAAGTATGTGTGGAAGAATCCACTCGTGCTTGTCACTCCTGTGAGCACCGAAAAAACACTGAGGTATTCTGGGAGTATGGAGGGGAGGAGAGTTACTAAATTTAAATATTCAGTGCCTGTCCTGCTAAAGCCCGTCCATATCCCAAGAGTACTCCAGTGACCCCTAGTGGATGAAAAAGAAAGATCATTCATACATACATATAGCTCCGACTTTGACTTTTATATATGTATATTGCCCTGGCCACAAAAGGGGTGTATTTTTTTTGCATTGAAACCCTGCCAGTATTTTAAGTTGGATAATGAAGGGTATATATAACTGTCAATAATTACTATTTTCCTCTGACTCTCGTTAATCACGCTCCAAGTCTGCCACCTAAGCTACCCTTATCTTTGTCCAGTCACTGACCATGTGCGAGTAGCTTTTCTGGTGATATCGTCTACTGCTGGTGAGCTGTGTGTTGCCAGGGCTCTGGAGGAGTATGAGACATGACAGCAGCAAAGTCATATTATAGGCAGTTGTTACCATTATGACATCACAGCATGACCTCACAAACAGACCAATCCATTTTCATGATTGGGGCCCTGGCCCCATAAGGGGTGGATTTTTTTCAATTGAACCACCGCCAGTATTTTAAGTTGGATACTGAAGGGTATGTGTACCAACTATGGTCCACATCAATCAAGGCATGTAGGAGCCTATGAAAAACAAATATACATACTTTAATATATATATATATATATATATATATATATATATATATATATATATATATACACACATATACCCACACATATATATATATATATATATACACACACACACACACGTATTACACTATCTTATCCCAACACAGAACACTTGTTCCCAAGACCTCATTATACCAGCACGGTACCAAATTACATTACTGTATGTCACACACAGCTTTCTTTACACAAACCTATCTCACTTACTACACTAGCTTATGACACATTGTTATACCAGTTTATTTATTCCTCAATGTATCAGGGCAATAGAGAAGGATAGGAGAGAAATAAAGGTAGAGAGCTGGGTGGGGACAACAGGATGGAGATAAGGAGGAGAGGATACAAAGAGAGATGGAGGAAAGATAGTGAAAGAGAACGAGAAAGAGAGTCAAAGAGACTGGGAGGGGGAAAGATGTAGAAAAGAGGAGAGTGAGACATGGGATATGAGAGGGGCAGAGAGAGATAGAGAGACATGGTGAAGAGGGGGTGCATCAGCCACATAGTTTTGATGTGAGGCTATAGTGAAACCAATGTGGTAGGATTATATCAAACACACCCGCTGTATTGTGGCAGCAGGCAGCCGCCGATCCTCCTGGGACTACCGCGGGTCCGGGAGAGAGTTTGAGCACTCAGCAGGCTAGGTGCACTCCGCTGCACCCAGCCTGCTACATTAACAGTATGGTGGTTGCACGCAGCCGCCGGGCCTCCTGGGACTACCGCGGCTCCGGGATTGAGTTTGCGCACACAGCAGGCTAGGTGCACTTCGCTGCACTCAGCCTGCTACATTAACAGCACGCAGCCGCCGAGCCTCCAAGGATAACTTCCCTAGTGCCCGCCGGCTCTGTCAGGTGGAGATTGCAGCAGAGCTGTGGCTGCTACTCTCCAAAAAAAAAAAAAAAGAACTGCCACAAATGACAGGGGGGGGGGGGGGGGGGGTGTCACGGGCCCGAGTGCCCCCCCCCCCCCTGGATCCGCCACTGCTCAAAGCACACGGAGGGGGAGATGCAAATGTTTGAAAAGTCAGTTGGGAGTCTTTTTTCCTATCTAATAGATAGGAAAAAACAGAAACCCAACCGACTTTTCAAACATTTGAAGCTCCCCCTAATGGGCCCTACAGACATGGCGATATGCCGCCGAGCTGGCCGATCGCCGATACGGCAGACGGGCGACCCGGCGGCGGGGGGGGGGGGGCAGTGACTGGGGGAGTGAAGTTTCTTCACTCCCCCCGTCACCCGGCTCCATTGAAGTGCAGGCAAATATGGACGAGATCGTCCATATTTGCCTGCATGCACAGCCGACGGGGAACCAGCGATGAACGAGCGCGGGGCCACGCAACGTTCATCGCTGGGGACTCCACACTGAAAGATATGAACGCTATCTCGTTCAATAATGAACGAGATCGTTCATATCTTTCAGTTACATTGACAAGTGTGTAGGGCCAATAACAGTGCAGGTTTCTCTGACGTCCTAGTGGATGCTGGGAACTCCGTAAGGACCATGGGGAATAGCGGCTCCGCAGGAGACAGGGCACATCTAAAGAAAGCTTTAGGATCACCTGGTGTGCACTGGCTCCTCCCCCTATGACCCTCCTCCAAGCCTCAGTTAGATTTTCTGTGCCCGACGAGAAGGGTGCACACTAGGGGCTCTCCTGAGCTCTTTGTGAAAGTTTTAGTTTAGGTTTATTATTTTCAGTGAGACCTGCTGGCAACAGGCTCACTGCATCGAGGGACTAAGGGGAGAAGAAGCGAACTCACCTGCGTGCAGAGTGGATTGGGCTTCTTAGGCTACTGGACATTAGCTCCAGAGGGACGATCACAGGCCCAGCCTGGATGGGTCACCGGAGCCGCGCCGCCGGCCCCCTTACAGAGCCAGAAGAGCGAAGAGGTCCGGAAAAATCGGCGGCAGAAGACTTTCCTGTCTTCAGATAAAGGTAGGCGCACAGCACCGCAGCTGTGCGCCATTGCTCTCAGCACACTTCACACTCCGGTCACTGAGGGTGCAGGGCGCTGGGGGGGCAGCGCCCTGAGACGCAATAAATCGATAGAAAACCTTTTATGGCTAAAATAAATGCATCACATATAACTCCTGGGCTATATGGATGCATTTAACCCCTGCCAAAACATACAAGAAAACGGATGATAAGGACGCCGAGAAAGGGGCGGAGCCTATCTCCTCAGCACACTGGCGCCATTTTCCCTCACAGCTCAGTTGGAGGGAAGCTCCCAGGCTCTCCCCTGCAGTCACTACACTACAGAAAGGGGTTAAAAAAGAGAGGGGGGCACAAATTAGGCGCAGTATAAACAATACAGCAGCTATAAGGGAAAAACACTTATATAAGGTTATCCCTGTATATATATATAGCGCTCTGGTGTGTGCTGGCAAACTCTCCCTCTGTCTCCCCAAAGGGCTAGTGGGGTCCTGTCCTCTATCAGAGCATTCCCTGTGTGTGTGCTGTGTGTCGGTACGTTTGTGTCGACATGTATGAGGAGAAAAATGATGAGGAGACGGAGTAGAGTGTCTGTAATAGTGTCGTCACCCCCTGGGGGGTCGACACCTGAGTGGATGTACTGTTGAAATTGCGTGACAGTGTCAGCTTTGTATAAAAGACAGTGGTTGACATGAGACAGCCGGCTACTCAGCTTGTGCATGTCCAGACGTCTCATACAGGGGCTCTAAAGCGCCCGTTACCTCAGATACAGACGCCGACACGGATACTGACTCCTGTGTCGACGGTGAAGAGACAACCGTGATTTCCAATAGGGCCACACATTGCATGATTGAGGCAATGGAAAAAGTTTACACTCTTCTGATAATATAAATACCACCAAAAAAAGGGGTATTATGTTTGGTGAGGAAAAACTTCCTGTAGTTTTCCTGAATCTGAGAAATAAAATGAGGTGTGTGATGATGCGTGGGTTTCCCCCCGATAACAATTGATAATTTCTAAAAAGTTATTGGCAGTATACCTTTTCCCGCCAGAGGTTAGGGTGCGTTGGGAAACACCCTCTAGGGGGGATAAGGCGCTCACACGCTTGTAAGAACAAGGGCTCTACCCTCTCTGGAGATGGCCGCCCTTAGGGATCCTGCTGATAGAAAGCAGGAGGGTATCCTAAAATGTATTTACACACATACTGGTGTTATACTGCGACCAGCAATCGCCTCAGCCTGGATGTGCAGTGCTGGGTTGGCGTGGTCGGATTCCCTGACTGGAAATTTGATATCCTAGATAAGGACAGTATATTATTGCCTATAGAGCAATTAAAAGATGCATTTCTATATATGCATGATGCACAGCGGAATATTTGCCGACTGGCATCAAGTATAAGTGCGTTGTCCAATTATACCAGTAAAGTGGTCAGGTGATGCGGATTCCAAACGGCATTTGGAAGTATTGCCTTAACAAAAAAGGGGATGTACCCCAGGTCGCCTTTCAAAATAAGACGCCGTATTATCAGGCGCAGTCCTGGTTGGCAAGCGGACAAAAGGGTTCCTCTTTTCTGCTCGTGACAGAGGGAGAGGAAAATGGCTGCAGAGATCAGCCAGTTCCAAGGAACAGAAACTCTTTTCCGCCTCTGCCAAGCCCTCAGTATGACGCTAGGGCTTTACAAGTTCAGGCACGGTGGGGTCCCGTTCTCAATGAATTTCAGTGCGCAGTGGGCTCACTCGCAAGTAGACCCCTGGATCCTTCAGGTAATATTTCAGGGGTACAAATTGGAATTCGAGACGTATCCCCCTCGCCGTTTCCAAAGGTCTGTTTTACCGACGTCTCCCGCTGACAGGGAGGCAGTTTTGGAAACCATTCACAAGCTGTATTCCCAGCAGGTGATAATCAAGATACCCCTCCTGCAACAGGGAACGGGGTATTATTCCACACTATTGTGGTACCGAAGCCAGACGGCTCGGTGAGACCGATTTTAAAATCTAAAATCTAAAATCTTTGAACACTTGCATACAGAGGTTCAAATTCAAAATTGAGTCACTCAGAGCAGTGATTGCAAACCTGGAAGAAGGGGACTACATGATGTCTCGGGACATCAAGGATGCTTACCTTCATGTCAAAATTTACCCTTCTCACCAAGGGTATTTCAGGTTATGGTACAGAACTGTCACTATCAGTTCGGACGCTGCCGTAGGGATGGTCCACGGCACCCCGGGTCTTTACCAAGGTAATGGCCGAAATGATATCCCTTCGAAGGAAGGAAATTTTAGTTATCCCTTACTTGGACGATTCCCTGATAAGGGTAAGATCCAGGGAACACTTGGAAGTCGGTGTAGCACTATCTCAGGTAGTGTTGCGGCAGCACGATTGGATTCTCAATATTCCAAAATCGCAGCTGGTTCCGACGACTTGTCTTCTGTTCCTAGGGATGATCCTGGACACAGTCCAGAAAGAAGGTGTTTCTCCCGGAGGAGAAAGCCAGGGAGTTATCCGAGCTAGTCAGGAACCTCCTAAAACCGAACCAAGTCTCAGTGCATCAATGCACAAGGGTTATGGGTAAAAATGGTGGCTTCCTACGAAGCAATCCCATTCGGCAGATTCCACGCAAGACTTTCCAGTGGAACCTACTGGACAAATGGTCCGGTTCGCATCTTCAGATGCTTCAGCGGATAACCCTGTCACCGGGGACAAGGGTATCCCTCCTGTGGTGGTTGCAGAGTGCTCATCTTCTAGAGGGCCGCAGATTCGGCATTCGGGACTGGGTCCTGGTGGCCACGGATGCCAGCCTGCGAGGCTGGGGAGCAGTCACACAGGGAAGGAATTTCCAGGGCTTATGGTCAAGCCTGGAGACATTTCTTCATATAAACATTCTGGAACTAAGGGCCATTTACAATGCCCTAAGTCAAGCGAAACCCCTGCTTCAGGGTCAGGCGGTATTGATCCAATCGGACAACATCACGTCAGTCGCCCACGTAAACAGACAGGGCGGCACGGGAAGCAGGGGGGCAATGGCAGAAGCTGCAAGGATTCTTCGCTGGGCGGAAGATCATGTGATAGCACTGTCAGCAGTGTTCATTCCGGGAGTGGACAACTGGGAAGCAGACTTCCTCAGCAGACACGATCTACACCCGGGAGAGTGGGGACTTCATCCAGAAGTCTTCCACATGATTGTGAACCGTTGGGAAAAACCAAAGGTGGATATGATGGCGTCCCGCCTCAACAAAAAACTGGACAGGTATTGCGCCAGGTCAAGAGACCCTCAGGCAATAGCTGTGGACGCTCTGGTAACACCGTGGGTGTTCCAGTCAGTGTATGTGTTCCCTCCTCTGCCTCTCATACCAAAAGTACTGAGAATTATACGGCAAAGGGGAGTAAGAACGATACTCGTGGCTCCGGATTGGCCAAGAAGAACTTGGTATCCGGAACTTCAAGAGATGCTCACGGACGAACCGTGGCCTCTACCTCTAAGAAAGGACCTGCTCCAGCAGGGGCCTTGTTTGTTCCAAGACTTACCGCGGCTGCGTTTGACGGCTTGGTGGTTGAACGCCGGATCCTGAAGGAAAAAGGCATTCCAGATGAAGTCATCCCTACCCTGGTCAAGGCCAGGAAGGACGTAACCGCAAAACATTATCACCGCATTTGGCGAAAATATGTTGCGTGGTGGGAGGCCAAGAAGGCCCCTACAGAGGAATTTCAACTGGGTCGTTTCCTCCATTTCCTGCAAACAGGACTGTCTATGGGCCTAAAATTAGGGTCCATTAAGGTTCAATTTTCGGCCCTGTCGATTTTCTTCCAAAAGGAACTGGCTTCAGTGCCTGAAGTTCAGACATTTGTAAAAGGGGTACTGCATATACAGCCTCCTTTTGTGCCTCCAGTGGCACCTTGGGATCTCAATGTTGTGTTGAGTTTCCTAAAGTCACATTGGTTTGAACCACTCACCACTGTGGACTTAAAATATCTCACATGGAAGGTGACGATGCTGTTAGCCCTGGCTTCAGCCAGGCGTGTGTCAGAATTGGCGGCTTTATCATATAAAAGCCCTTATTTAATATTTCATTCTGACAGGGCAGAATTGAGGACTTGTCCTCAATTTCTACCTAAGGTGGTTTCTGCATTTCACATGAAGCAACCTATTGTGGTACCTGCGGCTACTAAGGACTTGGAGGATTCCAAGTTGCTTGACGTGGTCAGGGCCCTGTAAATATATGTTTCCAGGACGGCTGGAGTCAGAAAATCTGAGTCGCTGTTTATCCTGTATGCACCCAACAAACTGGGTGCTCCTGCTTCTAAGCAGACGATTGCTCGTTGGATTTGTAGTACAATTCAGCTTGCACATTCTGTGGCAGGCCTGCCACAGCCAAAAATCTTAAAATGCCCACTCCACAAGGAAGGTGGGCTCATCTTGGGCAGCTGCCCGAGGGGTCTCGGCTTTACAACTTTGCCGAGCAGTTACTTGGTCAGGAGCAAATACGTTTGCAAAATTCTACAAATTTGATACCCTGGCTGAGGAGGACCTGGAGTTCTCTCATTCGGTGCTGCAGAGTCATCCGCACTCTCCCGTCCGTTTGGGAGCTTTGGTATAATCCCCATGGTCCTTACGGAGTTCCCAGCATCCACTAGGACGTCAGAGAAAATAAGAATTTACTTACCGATAATTCTATTTCTCGTAGTCCGTAGTGGATGCTGGGCGCCCATCCCAAGTGCGGATTGTCTGCAATACTGGTACATAATTATTGTTACCAAAAAAATTCGGGTTATTGTTGTAGTGAGCCATCTTTTATAGAGGCTTCTCTATTATCATGCTGTTAACTGGGTTCAGATCACAAGTTGTACAGTGTGATTGGTGTGGCTGGTATGAGTCTTACCCGGGATTCAAAATCCTTCCTTATTGTGTACGCTCGTCCGGGCACAGTATCCTAACTGAGGCTTGGAGGAGGGTCATAGGGGGAGGAGCCAGTGCACACCAGGTGATCCTAAAGCTTTCTTTAGATGTGCCCTGTCTCCTGCGGAGCCGCTATTCCCCATGGTCCTTACGGAGTTCCCAGCATCCACTACGGACTACGAGAAATAGAATTATCGGTAAGTAAATTCTTATTTTTAGTGATATCCATGCTTGAGCACAGGTGACTTAATTTGTACCTCAATTATTTTGATTTAACCATCTGTGCTGAAGAATGGATATTACTAAAGCCTGCACTGGGAATGTGCCTTGAGAATCGAAGTTGGGAATGCCTGCTTTAAGATGTACATGTAATGCAATAAGAAAAAGGAAACAAAAAGTAATGCACAATTCCGTCAGAATATTGGGCTTTATTTAGGATTTGCATGATGCCGGAAAGGGGTTACTGCGCATGCGCTGGCCGGCAAATGCGATCACATTGATTCAAATGCCTGACTGACAGTCAAAGGCATTCGTGGGGCGGTGACGTGGGGGCATGTCAGGGACGTTTTTCGGGGTGGCGAAACGTAACGTCACACTCAGCTGCTGCAACAGAGAAAATGGTAGCGGCCCGACTGCCTTCGCAGCCAGGCTGCGCAGGCAGAGGGTTTACTTTATTCAGCATTGTGATCTCAATTGTATTGCAATCGCATTGCTGGCTGTCATTAGCATGCTGGGCAGCTCCCAGCATGTGATTGCAAGCAGTTGCAGTTCTGCTAATTTAGCAAAACTTCAACTGATGCTGAATAAGGTCCATTATTTGTTTTTTTACATTTTCATTTACTATACAAAAGTATAATGTGTGTGCACCATTGGTGTATCTGTAATGAATGCAGGGTGTGCAGTGCAAATGGACCAATGAATATACTTCCCTTTGCAGGAGCTACTCAAGGTTCTATTGGGATTTTGGTACAGGCTTCATTTTCCCTGTGATAAGTGCATACGCAGTGTGTAGACCAGGCATGTCCAAACTGAGGCCCTCCAGCTGTTGTGAAACTACATATCCCAGCATGCCCTGACAGTTTTGCTGTCAGAGAATGCTAAAGCTGTGTCAGGGCATGCTGGGATGTGTAGTTTCTCAACAGCTGCAGGGCCGCAGTTTGGACATGCCTGGTGTAGACAGTGGCACAGAGAGGGTGCACAGAGATTGCACACAGGGACTCCTCTCTTGGTAAACACTCCTGGTGCACACAGTTATGCCAAGTACACACTGAACGATGTCTGTACCTGGTGATCTCGTTCGTGGCGGGACCCGGCTTCACCAAGTGCACACACTTTCTGATGCCACCAACAATGAACAACGGCTGAGTGGGCAGCATGGCCCTCGCAGATGATATCGGACCTGCATGCACGGGCTAGGTTTCTGACAACGCACGGGTCGCACATACTCAGTGACATACAGGGTGGGACTGACCCACAGGGGCACAGGGGAAACCTCCGGTGGGCCCTACTGCCTAGAGGCCCCACCTCCTTCTCTAGGGAAGATGTTCCAGACTTTGCATTTGAATTATACATTATGCATATGTGCCATTATAATGTACAGGACTATGGTGTATTTTCTATCATGCATTGCTGTTAGAAATCTGCTACATTATCATGCATGTACTAGCAATATTGACTGTACAGTATATATATCAAGGGCCCCAGCCCATGCAGTCTCTTAATGGTTAGGTAAACCAATGTAGTGGCTGGCCACACCCCTATGCATGGGCCTCTACCACTGCATTCCCCCGGTAGGCCCTTCATGCCCCAGTCAGACACTGGTGACATAGTGCATACACACCAGACAATAGCATGAATGATGTGTCGGAATCGGTCACATCGTCCACTATATCGTCTAGTGTGTACCCGGCTTGAGACTGAATTTCCTGTGTTTATATGGGTTTTAATCAACTATAGCCAAGATCCATTTTATTATTGTTAATTTATGTGTTTCCAGATTAAAACCAGGAGAATGAATTAGATTGCACATTATTTTGTTCTATATCACCAGGAATGGTAGTCTTTATTCTTTAAAGCAGGGATACATTTCTCTTTGCACAGCAGCATTACAAATTTTTTTTTTTTAAGATTTTTAATGACAGTAGAGCGAAAGTAAATGTGCATAATTTAGTGGCTATACAATATGAACAATGAGAAATCCTCTATTAATGAGATGCTGTGCACGGTTTCCTGCACATCTGCTTCCAGTGTGCAATGCAGACATTCTTGGGAGCGCTGCTTCTGTTCTGCTTAGCATTTCGCTTTTAGTATTATTAGACCCTTCTGGTAAAGCAGAACTAGGATGACAGATGTGTTATACTTCTCAAAATATGTTATCTCAGTGACATCCTGACAAATAATTATATAGTGGGTTGCATTAAGTCCCCAGCTTATACCTATATTTTATTACAGGACAGGCTGCAGTATACCTGAAAAAGTATGATTAAGTGCAACAGTAACCGTGATCAGTAACAAATAATGCATGGCGTTAATGGTGCAAGTAAGGGGAACAAACAGCAGTGGGTTCTCGAACGGTTTCCACTACTAATAATGTGCTTAACACCAGTAGGTATACATTCCCTGATACATAATCAGATAGATTAGAGATAGGGAGAGATAGAACCCTTGGATTTATCAGTGAGATCAATAGTGATTTAAAAATAAATAAAAAATAAATGTAAGACTTTATTTTTAATAATGACAACAAAACAAGACACGCGGGTACATACTGTACATAGAACACAAAGGTCATAAACCGGCAAGCAGAACAGGGACTGGAACAGTGCAGTAAACAAGTGAGAGACCATAATAAACTAAACAAGTAACATATGTCATTGGCTTCAAAGTACATAAATAGAAAGGAGAAGAGTGTGAACGAAAAAAAGAAAACAAAGGAGCATGTCGGGTGGCTGGCTGCCAAGGAAAAGAATAAGAGGAGAAATACAAAAATTAAATGAAAGAGTACAAAGGGGCAAGGAGGGTTGCCTACATGAATTACAAAGTTCAAATTTAAGGGGGGGCATCCTAATAGCAGAAGTAATTTACTGCTTCTAATAGGTTCGCTGGGGACTATCCTATTAGCCCCAAAGTCAGCATTTATCGAGGATTATAAGCAGTAAGCAGCCCCAGAACTACTACTTTTTTTTGCGGCGATAACACATGGGAACTTATCAACAAAAACGGGCTACAGTAGGATAGCTCGTTAACATCGGGCTAATATCACTAATATTAGCCATATTTTGCAGTGTGGCAAACTACAGCCAGCAATATTATAGTCCCATAATGAAAATGGAGAATGAAATCCAGGGTTCCCAAACCATAGTGAAAGATTTCAAGGAGTTCTGTAAAACACTTAATAATCCATCTGGTAGAAGTTCTAAATTCTATATGTGATTGCAAGCATAGATGGGGAGAAGGGCGACTATCAAGTTGCCTCTACAGTAATTTGACTAGTGGTGGCCAAGGCTACTGTTAAAGTCAAATGTAATTTATAATAAATATCTAAAATGCCAGCGTTAATATATGTTGCCGTCGCAAGCCGCATCTTATTACCATATACGATAAAAGTGCACTGTACGTCGCAAACACTACATCCCTTAAGAGAAAACAAGTACATGCACACATTTCTGAGTTCCAAAGCTCCTTGATGTATATATTTGTTATTAAAAGGATATGTATACAATATATCACATGTACAGTATATATATATATAGTTACACGGTTGCAATTTACACAGGAAGCAGTTATTACAAACTAATTAATTACTGACACGGCCAGCATACAATTACCATCTCCCTCAATGCACTTTATGCACTAATCGCTCCATTTCCTCCATCTTTAGCTCTGCCTCAACACCAGCTAACAGCAGCAGAGTATCGGCAAAACACCATCTCGATCAGCTCCCAGGAAAAACAGGAAGCTCTTGTGTGTGGGATCAGCTATACACTGTGTCTGTTGGGGGAGTACATGTCTTCCGCTATTGGTCCAGGGGAGGGAACTTTCTCATTTATGATGAGTCATTGGTCAGTTCATATGCAAGCAATGAAGACGACATCATAGGTGCTGGCCTCTGGTTTCCTGTCCACATGCTTTCTTTTGTTCTCAGTTGAATTGTGGCTTCATATTCCTACATTTTATCATAACTAATTGTTGCAATGAGCTACAACTTAACCACAGGCATCAAATTGACACACACATTCTCCTGATCCTTTTGACACAATGCATAACATGTTTATCTTGCTCTGCTCCAACAATACACATACATGACGTTATACTCCACTATATAATTTAAAACCTTATGATGTCTGGTGCTTGACATGCTTAATTTATGTGCTGTATGAAATATGTGTTGAATATATCTTAATGGCATGTCTGTGTAAATGCGTATGTTACCATATATTGCTGTGCACGCTGTGCGTATTCGCAAGCATAGCGACTCATCAGTGTGGAGTTTGGATGTTCTCTCTATGTAATATTTTTGACTTCGACAGTCCACCCTTTGGCAGTAAACAATAACTGCCATAAATTATTAACAGAAGAAAAGTATTTCAAACAATAATCGGTGACCTAGACACACGCATGTATTCATTTCGAAAATCAGACATTTGGCTATATTTGGGGAAGACAGGGAGGAGGATGAGACATCCTCTATATGCACTCGGCGGTCACGGGACCACTGGTTGGGCGTGGAATGACATTCAACCCATAGAGTATGCTGGGACAGTGCTATGGCCTATGATGTCTGATTTGAACGAACGTTTCACACATACATGTACCTACGTCTTTGTACACTGATGTTCGGATTTCGATAGAGGTTTTGCTGGGTAGAGGGAGAAAACACAAATAAATCGTGAAAGAGACACATAAAATTTTCATGGTATATATACCCATCACTCTCTGAACATTGTTTCCATTTCTGGAATGCATGCTAGGTCTGTTTCATCGCTGAACAAGGGTTATTAGTAGTGTCCTTCCTAGATAACATAAACCTTCGCAGTTCGGGGAGAGCCACTCAAACCTTTCTTCCACATATATTAATGAGCTCTTTATCTGCTATGTTTAAATAGCCATTGTCTGATTGTTCCTGATTACCTCCCAATTTCCTGAAATTGGTGAGATTTAAACATACCACGGATTTATCTATGGTACTGGTGGATCTTAAGGCTAGGGGGTCTAGTTATATTATATTCTTTGTCCACCGGTCCCCCCCCCCCCCCTCCGTGTAATTCAAGTACCTCAGCTAACTCAAAAAAAAAAATATGGCACTATTCCTGCATCATTTTGTCTTAGAGGTATCTGTGAGCAAATCCAACATTCCGTTTGGTTTAAGACCTTACCCACTAGTGAGTGGTAATCACTCAATGGATGTCTGTCAAATGCTGCCTTATTGCTAGACTGACATCTCTGGATGCACTCATCTTCAATTATGGGGTCACAATAACTACAAAATACAGTATTCCTCAGACAATAGCCTATCACGTTACCTCAGAACTCCGTAACTACTAGACCTTTGATTTACTCTGGCTTTAACAAAGTGATAGGCTGATCCTGGGATCCTATAAAGACATCACTCCTTCCTCCAGAACCAGTTCCAGTCCCACACTCGACTCATGAAAAACCTCACAAAAATAGAATGTCCTGAGAAAAAAAATGTTTGTCAACGGGAAAAAAAAGAAAGAACAAAACAAATCTTGTCCACAGCAAATCAATTACAACGACTGGTCTTTCTGTAATCTTTTAGTATGCTCAGGTAGTGTTCAACAGTGCCGCCTCTCAATCTTCACGGAATAGACTCTCTGGTGATACTTCTGCGATCTCACTCCATTTACGAGTTCCTTCCAGACTACAACTTTCCTGCAATGGGAATCGTGGACCCAAGTCTCTCTCTCAGCTACTTTCACTGGGATCGTGCTGTCAACAAAACTTGGTGCGGTCCTTCCCACCTGTCTATTAGGCAACCTGAGCGCAAGAACAATCACACAGTCTCTTGGTTCACAATCAAGACAGTTAGTATTTGGCATACCAGGAATCAACAGTTTCAAGTTCTTTTATCAAATTCTCAAATGCTGGCTCATCTCGATAAGGTACTGTACTGTCACCTCATTGGTGTATTTCTGATCATCGTGCGGATCAGTCATGACATGAGGATGTTGTAAACGCTGATTTACATACAGGACTAATAGCAAAACTTTAAAAAGACATTTCATACACTTTAAATGAAGCCGCTGCGGACGCTATACTTAATCCACAACCTACGTACTTATTACACCATTAGCGTATAGAGTCCCGTACCGTGTACGGATTTTGTGTACACACGCCGCGCTGGCTGTACAAAGTACATACAGCGCGTACACACTCAAAGTTACACAGTGAACCCTTAACAGATATGCATGCGATAGTAATACACTTTAAACCTTAGCAGGGAAAGGAAAACACGACACCAGATTTGTATTTAAACTGCTGGGTTCCGACACCACAGCATATTATTACTTAAAAGGGGTTACAATCACAAAGCAATACAATACAAAAAAATAATGGCTACAGTCAATGGTACATACTTGTTTGGATTTCGCAGCGCTACCCAGTCTGGTCCTCGGTCATCTAGATAGATAACTTTGTGAGTCTTGAGAGAGAGAGAGAGAGAGAGAGAGAGAGAGAGAGACCAGGCCTGCAAGCTGGCTCTTTTTATACAATCTTCCAAAACTCAACACAATGGATACTGTAATCTTTGTCCATTGGACACAGAAATTGTCATTTACAGTACAGGAGAGGTCATAGGTTGGTTTGAATAGGTGGGCGATGTCTGTTCAAGATGCACTTGTGGGTGGTCTCCTTTGGGTTCCCGCCGCATACCTAATGTACAGTAAATACAGTTTATATCTATATTCTGCTCCTGCACATAACTATTCGCAGGAACGTGCGATCTTCTGCAAACCAACACCGGAATATTACCCTTAAAATACCCTACAGCTGGATACCAAACACCACCTTATAACCTTGTTCTGTCCCCTCCTATCCTGTAAAGGTGAATCCCTTTGTTCTGATACCATTTAAACTGTTGTAACTTGCTGGTGTGATGCAGGGAGACTATATGGATTCCCACCATGGCTCTAACTGTGCGGAGTTTGTATATTCTCCCCGTACTTGCGTGGGTTTCCTCCGGGTGATCCGGTTTCCTCCCACAATCCAAAAATATACAGGTAGGTTAATTGGCTTCCAACAAAATTAACCCTAGTGTGTACATGTGATAGGGAATATAGATTGTAAGCTCCACTGGGGCAGGGACTGAAGTGAATGGGCAAATATTCTCTGTAAAGCGCTGCGGAATGTGTGTGCGCTATATAAGTAACTGGTAGTAATAATAATAATAATAATAATAATAATATGTGTACATTGTGCACTATTTGGATTAATTATGTAATGTGTTTTGATAGCTTTTCCATGCGTCCACAAACCCTACTGTAAATACTCATACCACGCACTAATGCGCAGGACCGCGGGAGCTACCATATGCAAATTGCGAATATGCGCACGCACAGCAGAACAAGAACACGCACGGAGGCCATCTGTGTGTAGTTTGTACGTGATGTGTGCACTGCAATATTTTTCGACTTCGACAGTCCACCCTTTGGCAGTCACCAATAACTGCCACTACCTAATCAATAAACAGAAAAATATCTATACAATATCTACAGAAGCTTGGATGGTCGAGGGAGAGTTGTAGGTGGGAAATGTATGACCTAGTGGAACAGTAAAAGCATGTATGTATGAATCCATGTCTGAGGGGCATGTATCATCGTGCCGTATATGTTCTACATAAGCTTCGAGGTATTGCAAAGTATACATTAAATCCTTCTCATCCCGTATTAAGGGTCTGTAAATGGGCCAACAAACACTACCGAGCTCTTTTCGGCTTCTTGTTCCAACAAATGGGGTGCACATTTAGTTGATGATACATGGAGGGGGAAACATATGTGAGTGCTAGTATATGTGGATATCACCTGTCGACTATGTGTGCCATTAGCTGGAGGTTGCAAAGATGAAGATAAGACACATATATAAAATACATGCACATAAACATTTTGGGAAGGGCTGACGTCTTTTCCGGATGGATGTATCTCGGCAGAGGGGGAGACAAAAGAGAAACGGGTGAAAGAAACAGGCCATGAAATTAATTTGCAATCCTTATCATAACACTGTCTCTATGGATGGGTCATAAATTAAATCTGCTGCTATAACAGCGCCCTCACTCCTTAGACTCATCAAATTTGTGCCGTGCTTGCGACGCATTAGAATTTGAACACACCTAAATATCGAACCAATAATTATGACGACTCCCAGGATACAAAGGAGAAACTTCCCCACACTCATAATGACATTCTGAGCCCACTCTCCTAAACCTGAGAACCATTTGCGTGGGTTCAACCATGAGACCCAGCCGGTCAGTTCATTACTCACAGTCGCTAAGGTAAGGTTGTGCTTCCTCCTGAACTCCCACTTCAACTGCAAGATATCGTCCATCTTTTGATCGATCATCTCCGTTGGGTCGTCAGTGCTGTTTGTAATATACGTACAGCACTTCACACCATATTGACTTGCCAGAGTAACACAGTACCCACCTGTCACGGCTGTGACATAATTAAGGACCATCCTGTGCTGAATCAGTTCCTTCTTGTAAGCTTGTAACTCCCTTCCCGTATACCTGAAGGTGTCGTCATACATCTCAGTGATATTATCTATCAAGTTCACTAACGCATGGATATACCTATAATTTATAGTTCCTCTGGCAGTACGGGTAATGTCTAATGCGAGAAGGAACTGAATCCCGGTGGATTCGTGGATCAAATCAGAGGCTGCGTGCTCTGCCCTATCTATGAGGTGTCTCTTGATGTGTTCATAATGAGTATGAGTATAAGGAGCATGAGCACTGCGGTGAACGTCTTTCATTTTATCATGGGTTATGGTCATGACCTCTGGTAGTACTCTCCCAATATAACACAATCCCTCTGAGCTCGGGGCAAGCCACTTGTACGCCTTCCTCCCATATATGAAATAGGCATCATCTGGGAGAACATAGGGGACAAAATATAACATCACTATATTACAAATTTTCCAAGTAAAGAAACCAATCCCTAGTTTTCCCATCTGCTCAGTACAAGTATTGGGCTGGATGATATGAGCACAATACCCTGACGATACTTTTCCAACCCACATGGTCTTGCTTCCACGAGTATACCTATACCGAAAATAACTCCCACTGTTGGCTATTTGGCATACAAGTTCAGAGTCTATGGGTATCCTATCAGCTCTGTGTGAAAAGGTCATTGTCTGGTTATTCCACATCACTTCCCAATTTCCCGGTTTTCGGTAATTGGAAATATTAAAACACAATAAGGACCTGTCTACATGATACTGGTGGAGCTTCAAACTAGGGGGCCTAGAGATATTGAATTTCTTGTCTCCCACCCCGCAATTCGAATACCTCATCTATTGCTAAAGGGTATGGTACTAATCCTGACTTTCTCTGACCTTGAGGTACTTGTGAGCACACCCAACATTCTGTCTGGTTTAAGACCTTACTGTCACGATCCGGGTATCTGGACGCCATTTCTTACCCATCAGATGCCTCCTAAGGCTGGCTCAGCGCTCCAGGACCGGATCCCATCTGTTATCCTGATGTGTACATTCCTGTATCCTCTCCTGTCACTCTGGGACGCTGTCACAGTAAACGCCATATTACACCTGGCATGGCGTCTCCCGCGGCCTCCGCCGCCGTCCCTGAACTTCTGCATGCAGAGTGTCTGAGTGGCGATTACGTCAGCCGCGGCCTCCGCTGTGTCCGCGTGGTTGGATGTGCATCTGTCAGCCTGGCGCCTCCTGTCTCCGGTGGCCGGCGCCGCCATTACTGTTTTCATTACCACATGGATTACAAACCAAACTTCCCTCCAAGTGTCTGCATGGGCGCAGCCATCTTGGATTCTGTCAGCTGATCATTTCCACCAATCTGTTCTCAGTATTGATAATCTGCATAATTGCCTAGCCAATCCCTTCCTTGCTGCAGGTATAAATACACTGTGCCTGAGCAAGGAAGGCGTCAGTGCTTTGGTTGTCAAACCTAGTTCCTGTTTGTCTCTCTCCTGTGATTGTCTTCCAGGTTCCAGCTCCTGTCTCAAGACTTCCACCATAGAGACCCGCACCAGCATTCCACCTGCGGTGTAGCCTGACTCTCCAATCCATTGTGGATTCATCTGTTTCCAGCTACAACATTACCTGCTTCCAGCTCAGCTTCCAGCAGAGTACAGCTTCCCTTGAAGGGCCGGTGTCCTTTCTACACTTTACCACTCTCCACCGGTATTATTATTTCTCCGCTCTCAAGTTCTACATTTCAGTTCATATTTCATCGCTCCCAAGTTCATTTATTATTTAACTGGTTCCAGCCAGTATCCACTCCGTGCTAACAACAGTCTGGTTCCAGCCAGTATCCACAGCAGCTGTTTTATCTTCAGCAACCCAGCTTTTCCTGGAACACCAGCTGGCACAATCCTGGGTTATCTCCATTGCTACAGTCGGGCCTGGTAAGGACTTTCCATCTAGAAGATCATAAGAACTATCTCACACTACCAGTGCCCTGTGGCTCCTGCCATCCTGTAGTACCCAGGAACTGTATTTATTCTTTGCTGACTTTTACGTTTTCTTTTACTGCTGCTGTGTTGCGGAGTTGTCATAATAAACATCATTGACTTTTATCCAAGTTGTCGTGGTCACGCCTTCGGGCAGTTATTATTCATGTTACTTACATGTCCAGGGGTCTGATACAACCTCCCAGGTTCCGGTACATCTCAGCCCCTACAACTGAGGCTGCCTCCCGTCAGCTCAGGCCCTCAGTTGTGACAGTAAGCACTGACCTAATGAATCCAGCCGGAGACCAGGATCAAGCGGCCAGGCCGATGCAAGAACTGGCAGCCCGACTAGAACATCAGGAGGCTGCACAGGGCCACATCATCCGCTGTCTCCAGGATCTCTCTACTCGGCTGGATGGGATTCAGACAACTCTCCGTGGATCAGGCGCGTCTGGTGCGTCAACCACAGTGACTCCAGCTATAACCCCACCCACCTTACCCATTTCTGCTCCACGTCTTCATCTTCCAACGCCAGCAAAATTTGACGGATCTTCAAGATTCTGCAGGGGATTTCTCAACCAGTGTGAGATTCAGTTTGAGCTACAACCTGGCAATTTTCCCAGTGACCGTACAAAAATTGCCTACATTATTTCTCTTCTCAGTGGCTCAGCCCTTGATTGGGCATCACCGTTATTGGAGAGGTCCGACACACTGCTATCTTCCTACACTGCCTTCGTGTCAACATTCAGGCGCATCTTCGACGAGCCAGGCCGGGTAACCTCAGCTTCATCCGAGATTCTCCGTTTACGCCAGGGGTCACGTACTGTAGGACAATATCTGATACAGTTCCAGATCCTGGCATCCGAACTGGCATGGAACGACGAGGCCCTGTATGCTGCTTTCTGGCATGGCTTATCTGAGCGTATTAAAGATGAGTTAGCTACCAGAGACTTACCTTTTAAGTTAGATGAGCTAATCTCACTCTACACGAAAGTTGATTTACGTTTCAGAGAGAGAGCAACTGAGCGTGGAAGATCATCTGCTCCAAAATCTTCTGCTCCTCCTCCTCGTCAACTGTCACCATCTAAAGACGAGCCCATGCAACTTGGCCGTTCCCGTTTAACTCCTGCTGAGCGCCGAAGACGTCTCTCCGAGTTTCTTTGTCTCTATTGTGCAGCTCCGTCTCACACCATTAATGCCTGTCCCAAACGTCCGGGAAACTCCAAATCCTAGCTCGCCAAGGAGAGGGCCGGCTAGGAGTAATGATCTCCTCTCCATCTCCTCAAGATTGTAATCTCCCAGTCTCGCTTCAAGTTGCTCAACGTTATCGGAACGTCATTGCCCTCCTTGATTCCGGAGCAGCTGGGAACTTTATTACCGAAGCCTATGTTAAACGGTGGTCCCTACCCACCGAGAGACTTCCTTCGTCCATTTCTTTAACTGCCGTGGATGGCAGCAAAATTTTTGATGCAGTTATTTCTTTAAGGACTCTACCAGTTCGTCTGAGAGTGGGAGTTCTTCATTCCGAACTTATTTCTTTTTTAGTGATTCCAAGAGCCACACATCCTGTGGTCCTGGGCCTTCCATGGCTCCGTCTTCACAATCCTACAATTGATTGGACGACTACGCAAATCCTGGCATGGGGTTCCTCCTGTGCTGAGACATGTTTGTTTAAAGTATTGCCTGTCTGTTCTTCCTCCCCCAGGTCGTCTGATGTTCCACCTCCTCCATATCAAGATTTCACGGATGTGTTCAGTAAAGCTTCTGCTGATATCCTTCCTCCTCATAGAGAATGGGACTGTCCGATTGATCTCGTTCCAGGGAAGGTTCCACCTCGAGGCCGAACTTATCCGTTGTCTCTGCCTGAGACGCATTCTATGGAGGAATATATTAAAGAGAACCTAGCAAAGGGGTTCATTCGACCTTCTTCTTCTCCAGCCGGCGCAGGCTTCTTTTTTGTAAAAAAGAAAGATGGTGGTCTGCGGCCGTGCATCGACTACAGAGGTTTGAACGACATTACCATCAAGAACCGTTATCCTTTACCCCTGATTACTGAGCTCTTTGACAGAGTTAGCGGAGCTACCATCTTTACAAAGCTGGACTTGCGAGGTGCATACAATCTCATCCGGATCCGTGAGGGTGACGAGTGGAAGACCGCCTTTAACACCCGTGACGGACATTATGAGTACCTCGTCATGCCCTTCGGATTGAGCAATGCTCCAGCTGTCTTCCAGCATTTTGTCAATGAGATCTTCAGAGACATTCTATACCGTCATGTCGTGGTCTATCTAGACGATATCCTCATTTTTGCCAACGATTTAGAGGAACATCGTTTTTGGGTTAAAGAGGTTCTGTCCCGTCTCCGTGTCAATCATCTCTATTGCAAATTAGAAAAATGCGTCTTTGAAGTCAAGTCCATTCCGTTTCTAGGGTACATTGTGTCTGGTTCCGGACTAGAGATGGATCCTGAGAAACTACAAGCAATCCGAAATTGGCCGGTACCCTTAACCCTCAAAGGGGTCCAGAGGTTTTTAGGGTTCGCCAACTATTACCGAAAGTTTATACGAGACTTTTCCACCATTGTGGCGCCTATTACTGCTTTCACTAAGAAGGGTGCTAACCCGTCCAAGTGGTCTGAAGAAGCCATGCAAGCATTTCATCTTTTAAAACAAAGGTTCATCTCTGCGCCTGTTCTGAAACAGCCTGACATCAACTCTCCTTTCATCTTAGAGGTGGATGCCTCCTCCGTTGGAGTAGGAGCGGTGTTATCTCAGAGGGCTAAAGATGGCCATTTACACCCTTGCAGTTTCTTCTCCCGGAAGTTCTCCCCAGCTGAGCGCAACTATGCCATTGGCGACCAGGAGTTGCTAGCCATCAAGCTCGCTCTAGAAGAGTGGAGGTATCTGTTGGAGGGAGCTTCTCATTCAATCACCATACTTACAGACCACAAGAACCTTTTATACCTGAAGGGCGCACAATGTCTCAACCCTCGTCAGGCCAGATGGGCACTTTTCTTTTCCAGGTTCGACTTTAAACTCCAGTTCTGTCCGGGCTCTCAGAATCGCAAGGCCGATGCCCTTTCCCGCTCATGGGAGCAAGAAAATGAGTCAGAGTCTTCAGACAAGCATCCTATTATAAATCCGTTGGCATTCTCCACGGTAGGGATGGACTCTACGCCCCCATCAGGGAAAAGTTTTGTGAAGCCGATGCTAAGGAAGAAGCTCATGCATTGGGCCCATGCTTCCCGTTTTGCCGGACATACAGGTATCCAAAAAACCCTGGAGTTTATCTCTAGGTCCTATTGGTGGCCAACTCTGAAAAAGGACGTCTTGGAGTTTATTGCATCTTGCCCAAAGTGTGCCCAACATAAAGTATCCCGCCAGTCGCCTGTGGGGCAACTGGTTCCACTATCCGTTCCCCGTCGACCATGGACCCACTTGTCGATGGATTTCATTACAGACTTACCCATGTGCAACAAGTTCAATACCATCTGGGTGGTAGTTGACCGGTTCACCAAGATGGCACACTTCATTCCTCTCACCGGTCTTCCGTCAGCTTCCAAGTTGGCTCAAGTATTCATACAAGAGATCTTCCGACTCCACGGTCTTCCTGAAGAAATTATCTCAGATCGAGGAGTTCAATTCACAGCCAAATTCTGGCGAAGTTTATGTCAAGTCCTCCAAGTCAAGCTAAAGTTTTCCACGGCTTACCATCCTCAGACCAATGGTCAAACCGAGAGGGTGAATCAGGACTTGGAGGCCTTCCTCCGCATCTATGTGTCCTCCTCTCAAGCTGACTGGGTTCAATTACTTCCCTGGGCCGAGTTCTGTCATAACAACCAGTATCATTCTTCATCTGCTTCAACACCATTCTTCACTAACTTTGGATTCCACCCTAAAGTCCCTGAGTTCCAACCGCTTCCAGCAACTTCTGTTCCCGCAGTGGATATCACCTTGCATCAGTTTGCCAATATCTGGAAGAGCGTACGATCAGCTCTGCTCAAGGCATCGTTCAGGTACAAGAAGTTTGCGGATAAGAAGCGTCGAGCAGTTCCTGCTCTCAAGGTGGGTGATCGGGTATGGTTATCCACGAAGAATTTGAGGTTAAGAGTTCCCAGTATGAAGTTTGCACCTCGCTATATCGGTCCTTTCAAGATTGAACAAGTCATCAATCCTGTTGCTTACAGACTCCAGTTGCCTCCCTTCTTAAAAATACCCAGGACATTCCATGTTTCCCTGTTGAAACCGCTGATCTTGAATCGGTTTCATTCCTCACTTCCTCCAACTCCGAAAGTCCAAACTCAACGAGGCGTTGAGTATGAAGTGGCCAAGATCCTGGACTCACGTCACCGTTACGGTCAACTACAATATCTTATTGACTGGAAGGGTTATGGTCCTGAGGAACGTTCATGGACCAATGCTTCTGATGTCCATGCTCCTGCCTTGGTCCGGAGATTCCATTCCAAGTTTCCTCAAAAGCCAAAGAAGTGTCCTGGGGCCACTCCTAAAGGGGGGGGTGCTGTCACGATCCGGGTATCTGGACGCCATTTCTTACCCATCAGATGCCTCCCAAGGCTGGCTCAGCGCTCCAGGACCGGATCCCATCTGTTATCCTGATGTGTACATTCCTGTATCCTCTCCTGTCACTCTGGGACGCTGTCACAGTAAACGCCATATTACACCTGGCATGGCGTCTCCCGCGGCCTCCGCCGCCGTCCCTGAACTTCTGCATGCAGAGTGTCTGAGTGGCGATTACGTCAGCCGCGGCCTCCGCTGTGTCCGCGTGGTTGGATGTGCATCTGTCAGCCTGGCGCCTCCTGTCTCCGGTGGCCGGCGCCGCCATTACTGTTTTCATTACCACATGGATTACAAACCAAACTTCCCTCCAAGTGTCTGCATGGGCGCAGCCATCTTGGATTCTGTCAGCTGATCATTTCCACCAATCTGTTCTCAGTATTGATAATCTGCATAATTGCCTAGCCAATCCCTTCCTTGCTGCAGGTATAAATACACTGTGCCTGAGCAAGGAAGGCGTCAGTGCTTTGGTTGTCAAACCTAGTTCCTGTTTGTCTCTCTCCTGTGATTGTCTTCCAGGTTCCAGCTCCTGTCTCAAGACTTCCACCATAGAGACCCGCACCAGCATTCCACCTGCGGTGTAGCCTGACTCTCCAATCCATTGTGGATTCATCTGTTTCCAGCTACAACATTACCTGCTTCCAGCTCAGCTTCCAGCAGAGTACAGCTTCCCTTAAAGGGCCGGTGTCCTTTCTACACTTTACCACTCTCCACCGGTATTATTATTTCTCCGCTCTCAAGTTCTACATTTCAGTTCATATTTCATCGCTCCCAAGTTCATTTATTATTTAACTGGTTCCAGCCAGTATCCACTCCGTGCTAACAACAGTCTGGTTCCAGCCAGTATCCACAGCAGCTGTTTTATCTTCAGCAACCCAGCTTTTCCTGGAACACCAGCTGGCACAATCCTGGGTTATCTCCATTGCTACAGTCGGGCCTGGTAAGGACTTTCCATCTAGAAGATCATAAGAACTATCTCACACTACCAGTGCCCTGTGGCTCCTGCCATCCTGTAGTACCCAGGAACTGTATTTATTCTTTGCTGACTTTTACGTTTTCTTTTACTGCTGCTGTGTTGCGGAGTTGTCATAATAAACATCATTGACTTTTATCCAAGTTGTCGTGGTCACGCCTTCGGGCAGTTATTATTCATGTTACTTACATGTCCAGGGGTCTGATACAACCTCCCAGGTTCCGGTACATCTCAGCCCCTACAACTGAGGCTGCCTCCCGTCAGCTCAGGCCCTCAGTTGTGACACTTACCCACTAGTGAGTGGTAATCACTCAACGGATGGCGGCCCATGTCGATATTAAGGTTGGACTGACATCTCTGGATGCACCCATCCTCTACTATATTCTCACAATTCCTACAAATACAATATTCATCAGACAATAACCCCTCACGGTGCCTCCGAGCTCCCTGACTACCAGAGCGCTTACTGATGCCAGCCTTTACTAAAGTGATGTGCTGCTCCTGAGATCCTACAAATTCATACTCGCCATCAGAACCCATTCCAGATCCCTGCTCGACCTCTCTGGGACCCTCACCAAAACAACCTGTCCTGATCAAAACCAGAATTACTAACAGAACCCGAAACGCAGCCTCTTGTGATCGATCCATTTCGTTAGGGGAAAGGAGGAAAATAAGGAGAAAAAGAAAGGAAAATGCAGAGGGAGGTGAAAAAAGAAAAATGGTACGACAACCGTTCTAGATCTTGTTACTCTCTGTGCTCAGATGCCCTTGAACAGTCCTGCCACTCAACTTTCCCGGAACAGACACTCCAGTGATACGAGATTCTCTACACTCTGCTCTTTGTCATGAGTTCTCTCCGGGTCAGCGACCTTCTTGCAGTGGGACGAGTGGACCCAAGTCTCTCTTTCGGCGACCTTCAATGCTGTCGTGCTGGTTAACAAGACTTGGTATGGTCCTTCCCACCTGTCTATGAGGCAACCTGAGTGTAAGAAATTTCAAATCATCACATAATCCCCAGGCTCAATGTCATGACAATTACTGTTCGGTAGGTCAGGGATCACCAGCTTTAAATTTCTTTGTTGATTTCTCAGCTGCTGGCTCATCCCAACCAAATATTTCACAGTCACTTCATTATTGCATTTCAAATCATCCTGGGGGTCTATCATTACATGAGGTTGTCGACCAAAAAGAATTTCAAAGGGTGATAAGTTAAGGGGAGACCTGGGAGTAGTTCCGATGCTGTACAACACTAGTGGCAAAGCTTCTGGCCACAGCAATCCAGTCTCAGCCATTAATTTGCTCAGCTTGTTCTTAATAGTGCTGTTTACTCTCTCTACCTTTGCACTTGCCTGTGGACGGTACGGAGTATGCAGCTTGCTATTAATTCCCATCAGTTTGCACATGACCTGAAAGACTTCACCTGTAAAATGGGTTAATTATTCTAGGGATACCATATCTACACACAAATTCCTGCACAATTTTTTTTGCAGTGAACGTAGCAGTATTTGTGGCAGCAGGGAACGCTTCTACCCAGTTGGAAAATACATCAATACAAACTAACACATATTTCAAATTCCCACAGGGTGGTAACTGTATGAAATCGATTTGTATTACCTGAAAAGGTCCGTCTGTAGGAGGGATATGGGATGGCTCTGTTGGTATTGTCTTTCCAGTATTCTTCCTCAAGCAAGTAAAGCATGTCATTGCTCTCTTACCTGCATGAGAAGAGAATCCTGGCGCACACCAGTATGCTCTTACCAAACTTGCACATACCCTCTTTGCCCAGATGAGTCAGACCATGTGCCGCCTCAGCTAGGCTTGGAAGATATGCTCTGGGGGCCACTGGCTTACTGTGTCCACCTGTCCACAGTCCTGAGGACTCCTGGCCATACCCCTTTGCCCTCCAGACTGCCTTTTCCGGTAGGGAACACAAATTTTGCATTTCAATTAATTGTTGTGTGTTGATTGTGTTAAATGTCATCAGTGATGTGATGTTCATTTGTATGGGGGTGCTTGCTGCTGATTTAGCAGCTTCATCTGCCTGGCTGTTACCAAGTGAAATTGGGTCTTGGTTGTAAGTGTGTGCTTTGCACTTGATAACAGCCACTCTGTCTGGTTCCTGTATTGCTGTCAAAAGCCTTTTGATGTGGGACGCATGTGCTACAGGTGTGCCAGCTGCCGTCATGAAATTTCTGAGGCGCCATAGGGCCCCGAAATCATGCACTACCTAGAATCTGTGTATATATTAGCTGACTTACCCTTGGCCAATTCACACGCTCTGGTTAGGGCGACCAGCTCAGCAACTTGTGCTGAGTGCGGTGGGCCCAGGGGTTCAGCTTCTTTGATACCTTCATCATCTACAATTGCATATCCAGTGCACAAGTCTCCCGATTCTGTCTGTCTGTGGCAACTACCGTCAGTGTAGAAGGTAAAGTCTACTCCTTCCAGTGGGTTGTTACTGATGTCAGGTCTCGCTGTGAAAGTCTGATTCAGGTATTCCATACAATAATGCATATCAGTGTCTGCACTAAATCCTCCTTCACCAACATTCTCATCCTCCATCCTTTGTGCCTGTCCAGGCACACTTGGCAAGTAAGTTGCAGGATTTAGTGAGCTGCATCTCTTAATGGTGATGTTTACCGGGGCCATCAGTGATAATTCCCACTTTGTAAACCGAGCAGATGAAACATGTCTGGTTTGGGCTGAGTTCAGTAAGGCTGATACTGCATGAGGTGTATGAATGGTCAGGTCATGTCCTAACACTACGTCCTCGCTTTTACTTTCTAGCAAAGCTATCGCTGCAATACTTCACAAGCAAGTGGGAAGAGACCGCGCTACAGTGTCCAACTGTGCACTGTAGTAAGCTACCGGTCTGCTGGCATCACCATGTCTCTGCATTAAAACTCCTGCCGCGCACCCTGCACTTTCTGTACCGTACAATTCAAAGGGCTTCTCATAATCTGGCATACCTAATGCAGGTGCCTGTGACAGGCACTGTTTGAGTCTCTCAAATGCCAGTTCGGACTCATCTGTGTGCGAGATCCGTTCTGGTTTGTTCGAAGAGACCATTTCTTGCAAGGGTAAAGCCAGTATAGAGAACCCTGGAATCCAGTTCCGACAATACCCACACATTCCAAGGAAAGTACAGATCTGTTGTTGCGTTTGTGGCAGAGTCATGTCGCGAATCGCCTGTATTCTATCAGCAGTGAGGTGTTTAAGTCCTTGAGTCAAGCAATGTTCCAAATATTTGACCCTGGTCCGGCACAACTGCAACTTATCCTTTGAAACCTTGTGTCCCGTTTGTGAAAGATGAAACAGAAGCTGTTTCGTGTCTTTCAAGGACGATTCGAGTGAGTCAGAACACAACAACAAGTCATCGACATACTGTATCAGTACTGATCCACTCTCAGGTTGAAAGGATTGTAAACAGTCATGCAAAGCCTGGGAGAAAATACTTGGGCTGTCAATGAAACCTTGGGGAAACGAGTCCAGGTGTACTGTACTCCCCTGTATGTAAAAGCAAAAAGGTACTGGCTGTCAGGGTGAAGAGGGATAGAAAAGAAAGCAGAACAGAGGTCAATGACAGTGAAGAATTTTGCAGTAGAGGGAATTTGCATGAGGATGACAGCTGGATTGGGCACTACGGGGAATTGGCTCTCAACTATCTTGTTTATCCCCCTTAGATCCTGTACTAGCCTATAACCCCTCCCCCCACTCTTTTTCACAAGGAAGATGGGGCTATTGGCGGTGCTGGACGTCCTGACTAGGATGCCCTGCTGTAGCAGCCGCTCTATGATGGGGTACACTCCTAATTCTACCTCTGGCTTCAGAGGATACTGAGGGATTTTTGGAGCTATCCTACCATCTTTTACTTGTACTACTACTGGAGCTACATTCGCCATCAATCCAGTGTCTTGTCCATCTTTGGTCCAAAGGGAACCCGGTATTTGTGAGATAATTTCCTCTACCTTTGATGGACACTCGTCTATAACAGTAGAATGCGACATTAACCTTTGAGGGGTGTCTAATATATCTTGCACTTCTTGAGCGTGGTTCTCAGGTATATCCAAGAAGACACCCTCAGGAATACAGTATATGACACACCGCATTTTACACAATAAATCTCTGCCGAGTAGATTAGTCGGAGCCGATGCAGCCAGCAGAAAAGAATGTTTGGTTTGCAAGGGCCCTATTATAATCTCTGCCGGTCTACTCAAAGGGTATTGTTGCACCGTTCCTGTTACTCCCATTGCTCGAATCATTTTTTACGTGGTCTTTATACCTGATGTGGAATTCAACACTGACCTGGCCTCCCCTTTATCTACAAGAAATGGTAATGGTACACCAGCTACATCAACCGTGACCTCAGGTTCGCTACCAAGGCTAGCAATCAATTTCACTGGCTGCAGACTACAGGTGTGGCCCCACGCCTATTGTGTATGGGTACCCTCTCGCAGCGCATTGGCAGCTACAATATGTGAGGGGGGTAACTGAGAATTTTCGGAGGTCTGCCAATCTCTCCTTGGTGGGTACCTCCTTGTTTCCCCTCTATGTGGCTCATAATCTCTTCTATATGGCCCCTGATCCCAATTATGTAAATAGTAGTGTGGTTCGTATTCTGGTTTAGGGGGTCGGTATACGTTATGTGTACCTTTATTCCTACAGTCCCTTGCAAAATGTCCTTCCTTTTTACAATAGAAGCATATTATGGACCGTGAGTTACCATCAGGGGTCTGGAGTTTTGGCTGATGTGGTTTTGTTGTAAGCGCATTTATACTTACTGTCATCAGTTTATCCCCCTGAGACTCCCTGTGCTTACTGATATTCCGGTCGTGCTCGATAGCGGACTCTCTCAATGCAACCACCGAGATACCTCTCCAGTTAGGTAGAGAGGTTTGTACTCTTGTTCTTAATGCCTCCTTTAACCCGTCCATTAATACAGTAACAGCTACCTCCCTGTGATGTGCTTTATCTTTAATGTCCTCGATCCCAGTGTATCTAGACATTTCCTGCAGTGCCCGATGGAAATATTCGGATGCCGTTTCACCTTCCTTTTGTCTTATGGAGAAAATTTTATTCCATTTGACAACAGTAGGGAAATATACTCCTAATTGCAGATTGATTTGCCGTACATTCTCCTGATTGTATTCATCAGTGAGAGGTACTTCTGCATCTAACTTACGGTCTGCTATAAATTTTGTGATGTCAATATTTGAAGGTAAACACACTCGTAGCACTGTTCGCCAATCTTTATTTGTAGGCTCATGGGCGTTACCTAACTCTTTAATGAATCTCTGGCATCCGACTAGATCTTTCCTGGGATCGGGAAATTCAGACATAATTGACCTTAACTCTGCCCGGGACCAGGGACAATGCATGGCAATGTTCCTGATGGGAGTTACTCCCTGATTGTCAGTTTTCCCGTTGGGGACTGCAATTACCCTGACAGGATTTAATTCAATTACATCCTTCTGGTTTGATTCTACAATGTGGGGAGCTATAGTTTCTGCATAATGTATGGTACCATACTTACCTGTGGACACTACCTCACTTATCCCCTTAGTGGGCCTTGCTACAACTCTTGATGGTTGGGCCGTGCCCACTTGAGTATCTTGTATGGTGGCTGCTAGAGAAAGTGCCGATATCGTGCTGGAATCATCTTCCTGCTCACAATCCTGAGGAAAATGTAAAATGGGATACAGCTGGCAAGGGTTAGCGTTAGTACATTTATCAATCACATTCCTATCTTGTACCAATGCACCATTGCTTGTAGCCACTTTCTCCCCAACAATATATGGTGGTGGTGGTGGTGGTGCGGTCGCCATTGTTATTCTGCTAGGTTTGGAACCTGCTGCGCGAGCTAATTCCCTTTGCACATCCCCCTCTTGCTGCCATAAGTTTAAACAATCTATGTCTAATCCTTTGTTTTCTGGATTTTATCAGACATATCCTTATCCTTAAGTTCTGCAATACCTCCGGTTCAAAGCTGCCCACCTTAGGGAATGGTACCCTATCTTTGTCAGTCATACATAACCATTCATTGCAAAGAGCCTCCGTGTGTGAACCATACTTTTCACACATAATAAACCTTGCTGACCCTCTCTGTCGCAATTCTGACCTTTTCGGTCCCATTTCTTCAGCCTGAACCCTAGCTACTAAACGCCCACTGCTTGTGCAATTGGATCCCATCGCGGACTTTTTGCCAATAAACGCAATCCCCAATGCACACCGCAGATAGACGGTGAAAGACACCTAGCGCTTTCACTCGCTCCTTCTCCGCTGAGTACCACGACTCACTCCGAGTACCCAGTGATGCCCTATCTAGTTTCTATTTACTGGAAGTGTTAGGAGTGACTTACCTTTTCCAGTAAATATCTGCCGCTGGAGATTTTCCTGAGAGAGACCAGCGAAAACTTCCTATACACTTATACACAAATCACGCTTGCGTATGCTCTATACAGCGCTAATGATACCGCGATTCTACGCAAAAAGCTTGTAAAAGGGGTATCAAGTTGAGCTATATATCGCACCCACAAATGCGCGGTCCAATCGCACAGCGTATAGGTACTTGTTACCTATCTGCCGTACAAGCACGGGTCGATGTACAAACTGCGACCCTCAGCTCGGAGCGTAACAAAAAAACCTTTTTACTTCAATACTACACAATGCACAATTCCCTATTACGCTCCTCTGCAAATCTCACGATTTGCGTATTTCAATCTATATTAACGTGAGTCAGCCGCCTCACGCCACCAAGCCTCCACTTACTTGGTGTACCACGGGACCCGATTTCCGGGGTTCAAATCCACTCACTTCTACGTTCGCTCACTCGAATACACTTTGGTTTTTCTGTACAGAAAATTTTAATTCATTCAGATAGGCAGCTTTACCCCCAGAGGCAATGCAGTTTAAACAACAGTTTTATACTAATCTGCTTTAGAAACCGAGTAGTTTTGTGCTATTGTAGCATGGCTACTGTCCCACCTTTGAACTAAACAACACTATTGTGTAATTTGTACTTAGCGCCCACACTCTTACGCACTTTGCGTAAACACGCGACCGTGCGTGTCTCTTACGCTGCATGCGCAGTCCTGTACTTTGTCCGAGACATGTGTACAAAACCGTGCGTCTGCAGTAAAACAAATCCCACAACTTCTATAAATGTGAGCAATGCTAACTATAATCGCTCATTTAACACAACACCCAGTTTTTTCTGTATAAACCTTTACAACCAGGCCAGACTGCGTTTGTGTTTTTACACTTCCTTCCTTCCTTAAACACTTATTTTAGTTTTAACTATATAGCAACAAATGTATCCGGTTTCACACAGATCTAAATGAATCTAGCACTCTGAGTCTTTATGGCTACAATGTGAGAGGGTATGCAAAGTATGGGTGTCTTTTGTGCACGCTTTTTGGCGCCAAAAAAAAAAAACTTAACTTTTTTTTAATAGCTTTTTTCCTGTTGTATTACGGGTTCTCCCAGCACCTCTGCAAACCATACCGAGCAGACGTCATCTAATCAGCACACAATTAGGGTTTTCAGTGTATCCATCAACCACGAAAAGGTTACGTAGGATACTTACTGTCCACCCTTTGCTGATAGATTATGTCTGCTATGACCTGTTAGGCTGTGAGTATGTGGAAAATCGGATGAGCCCCCAATTGTAAACGCTGATTTACATACAGGACTAAAAGCAACACATTAAAAATACATTTCATACACTTTAAATGAAGCCACTGCGGCCGCTATACTTAATCCACAACCTACGTACTTATTACACCATTAGTGTATAGAGTCCCGTACCGTGTACGGATTTTGCGTACACACGCCGCGCTGGCTGTACAAAGTACATAGAGCGCGTACACACCCAAAGTTACAGTGAACCCTTAACAGATATGCATGCGATAGTAATACACTTTAAACCTTAGCAGGGAAAGGAAAACACGACACCAGATTTGTATTTAAACTGCTGGGTTCCAACACCACAGCATATTATTACTGAAAGGGGGTTACAATCACAAAGCAATACAATACAAAAGAATAATGGCTACAGTCAATGGTACATACTTGTTTGGATTTCGCCGCGCTACCCAGTCTGGTCCTCGGTCATCTAGATAGATAACTTTGTGAGTCTTGAGAGAGAGAGAGAGAGAGAGAGAGAGAGGGAGGGGGAGAGAGAGAGAGAGAGAGAGAGAAAGAGAGAGAGAGAGAGAGACCAGGCCTGCAAGCTGGCTCTTTTTATACAATCTTCCAAAACTCAACACAATGGATACTGTAATCTTTGTCCATTGGATACAGAAATTGTCATTTACAGTACAGGAGAGGTCATAGGTTGGTTTGAATAGGTGGGCGATGTCTGTTCAAGATGCACTTGTGGGTGGTCTCCTCTGGGTTCCCGCCGCATACCTAATGTACAGTAAATACAGTTTATATCTATATTCTGCTCCTGCACATAACTATTCGCAGGAACGTGCGATCTTCTGCAAACCAACACCGGAATATTACCCTTAAAATACCCTACAGCTGGATACCAAACACCACCTTATAACCTTGTTCTGTCCCCTCCTATCCTGTAAAGGTGAATCCCTTTGTTCTGATACCATTTAAACTGTTGTAACTTGCTGGTGTGATGCAGGGAGACTGTGTGTACATTATTTGGATTAAATATGTAATGTGTTTTGATAGCTTTTCCATACGTCCACAAACCCTACCGGAAATACTCATACCACGCGCTAATGCGCAGGACCGAACGAGCGACCATACGCAAATTGCGAATATGCGCACGCACGGCAGAACAAGTACACGCACGGAGGCCATCTGTGTGTAGTTTGTACGTGATGTGTGTACTGCAATATTTTTCGACTTCGACATTGGGGTATATTTACTAAGATTCGTATTTGTCGGGATTTGGTGGGAGTTTAAACTCGAATGTCATCGGTAGTGTGCATTTGCAACTTTTTGAATTTATGTTCGGTCATTTACTAAGCTTTCGTATTCGTCCTATTCGTAGTGGTCGATGTCACGGTCATTCGAATTTTTTCGCGCCTGAATGTGTTTTTTTTCGGCCGAAGATGTTTTTTTCCACGCGTCATTCGTACTATGAGTGTTCGGCCGTGATACGTCACCAATGCAGCCGTTTTTTTTTTACTTTTCGTTTTCTAGTGTGAGTCATATGATTGGTTTCGAGGAATACGAGGGAGTGTCAATGCGCAACCATATAAATACGCCCCCAAACGACTGAACCTCGTGGGGGTTTAGTCAGTGGAGAGGAGAGAGGTAGCGTTGTGAGTAGTTTGGTAAGCGAGTGGTTTTTCTATTGTTGTGTGCTGTGCTGTGAAAGGTGTCTTGTGTTGTTTGTTGTCTTGTTACTTATTAGTGTGTCATTTTTTGTCCTTGTGGTTTTTTTATGAGTCTCTTGTCACTGTAATTGTGTGTGTGTGTGTGTGTGTGTGTGTGTTGTGTTAGTTTTAGAGGTAGAGGAGGTTTTTTTTTTAGATTTGTTTATTGTTGTTTGTGTCAATCATGTCGGATTCTGAGGTTAGCGAGGCGGGGGAGGTGCAGGAGGTTAGTGAGGTGGAGGTTAGTGAGGGGGGTGAGGAGGAGGAGGTTGCAGAGGAGGCACCTGAGTCCTCTAGTGAGAGTGATGTGGCTCCGCAGCCACGTACCACAACCAAATCAGGGCGCAATGTAAAATATACTTATGAGGAGAATGTGGCCCTGGTTCATGAGATAATGCGATATCATCGCCAGCTTTTTGGCCAAGAGGCAGCTAAGGTGTCGTGCAGTCAATTGTGAGGGCTTAGTGAGGCGAACCGAGGAGACCTGCAGAAAAAGGTTTTATGACATAAAGCGTCGTGTGAAAGCCAAAATGGCAAGGGAGGCCAAGTCTGCACGCCAAACTGGTGGTGGTGCCCCTTTTGTGGCGACGTATTTGGATTATGAGTTGCCCCTGCAGAGCCTCATTCCTACAGAGGTCGTGAGTGGGACTTATGTGAAGGACTCCGATCGGCCAAAGAAGGCTGGTAAGTTTATAGTTTGTATTTTGTAATGTATTTAATGTTGCCTTTGACATTGTATATGTTTTTGTATTTTTGTGATTTATTTAAATGTTTGTAAAAAACTGTCTTATTAATCGGCACGTATATTGTTTGGAAAGTGTCATTTGTGTGTTTTGTGTATGTTTTTTTTAAATTATTATATTTGACTGAATTGTAAAAGTACTTAAATGTTAATGTAGCCAATATTAGGTTTTGCGCATAAAATAGTGTTTTTATTTTATTTAGGACATAAAAAGACTAAAGTTTCCTCCGGACCAGGCTCTTCGCAATCTGCGAAACCAGATGCTGCTACTGCAGGTAAATATTTTTCTTCAGGAATGCCTTTGAAAACAATGTAGGTAGAAACGTATTTATATACACCACACACACAGGAACATCCACACAGGTTGATCCGACACGGAGGTTAAGTCTGACTGGGGCCTCCAGACCAGCTTCATAGACATCACCAAGACGACGCATCTCCAAAGTCTCAGAATTACCACCACATCAACTGCTCGAGAGTCCGCCACCCATGTCCCCGCATTCGCCACAGTTGCCAGGTGAGTTTAATTGCAAAAACACACATCACATTTTTGTTTATTATACAGGTTGAGTATCCCTTATCCAAAATGCTTGGGACCAGAGGTATTTTGGATATGGGATTTTTCCGTATTTTGGAATAATTGCATACCATAATGAGATATCATGGCAATGGGACCCAAGTCAGAGCACAGAATGCATTTAATGTTTCATATACACCTTATACACACAGCCTGAAGGTCATTTTAGCCAATATTTTTTATAACTTTGTGCATTAAACAAAGTGTGTCTACATTCACACAATTCATTTATGTTTCATATACACTTTATACACACAGCCTGAGGGTCATTTAATACAATATTTTTAATAACTTTGTGTATTAAACAAAGTTTGTGTACATTGAGCCGTCAAAAAACAAAGGTTTCACTATCTCACTCTCAGTCAAAAAAGTCCGTATTTCGGAATATTACGTATTTCGGAATATTTGGATATGGGATACTCAACCTGTACTCCCTTTACAGTGTCAAAATGCAACCTTCATATTGTTTTACAAATCTACACCACATTTTGAGCAGACACTTTAGCATAAAGGTACTTGAAACATTCTATTAAAATCTAATCCTAAAAAAAACATATGTAAAAACATGAAAGTTGGTTATGACTACTATTTCAAAAAATACAAGCAGTGCGAGAACACATATACAGATACAGGCATCTTTATCTGGTAATGTCTGCGGAGATTCCACACACCATGGTGATTTATGCTAAGGCTAAAAACATTAGTCACACATCAAAACATCCGTGGAGTATGGAATTACATTAAAGGATGAAGTCTGCCTGTCGTGGCAAATAAACACCTTGGAAAGGCAAGGATAAAGATGGGTTCATCTGTATTAGTCACAATAAAGTGTAGTGTAACTTTGAAATTGTACCCAAAAATGTGACAATGAGTTTGTTAACCCTACAAATGTAAAAAAAAAAAGTAAAAAAAATACTTAACAAACTTAGCTTAACATTGTGGGATGAATGTGTGCCAAAGTACACATCAGTATTACGTACAATTACAACACAAATATATACTTACATCAACCACATTTATTTCTCCAGCAGAGGTCATTGTGATGGAAAGTCAGCCTGCCCAACGCCAGCAAACAACCACTGAGGATACAATTGTGTTACAGTTTACACCCATACCACCGCATGAGCAAACTACCGCTCACTTTGCCACACCTCCCACTCCACACACACCTGACCCACAGACAAGCCCAACCCCCCAAACACCACAGGCACAAGAACAAGCTTTTTGGGCCAACTGGGCCAGCATGCAGAGCAATACTTTGGACTGCTTACGACAACAAACACAGTCCACTGCAAGTGTAGCCCATCATATACCACGCCTATGCAGAACCAGCAGCAGGCAAACAATGAAGCTAACAAGAGTGGCCAACACAGTGGAACTCATGAGGGCAGACAACAATAGGCTGATCGACATATACCAACGAGTGATGGATGATAATCATAGGCTCCATCAAGGCTACTTGCAGCTTTTTACGGCCACACAAACAACCCAAGACAACATGGTCCGAAAGATGGAGAGTCAAACGTCAGCAACAAGAGACTTAAACTTGACTCTTACAAATCTAACAATGCATATGAGACATCAAGGGAACCACACAAGCTCGAGCTCAACAACAACAACCCCCATAGTGACTCCTGTCACGTCACCACCCAGACGGTCTGCCAGAACTCGGAGACACTCCAGTGGAAAGGGGACAGGCACTGAAAAGAGTCACAAGGAATAATAATTGGCCTTTGTTTATATTGTTTATTAGTTTTTCTTTCGAGGTGATTTTAAAACATTCACAGTTATACATTTTGAAGTCAAAAGCACAAGTAAAGCAGTCATTAACAAAACGTGTGTTGTGTGTATTTGCTAGGTGAACATAATAACAACAGTTAAGTATTACAATATGTATGGTGGTAATTATGTGACAATCAGTACTGATGCAGCACAGGTGATGTTTTTTTATCAAAAAACTTGACTATTTTTTATTTCAATTATGTTTAATGCTTTTTAATACCTTAGACTTTTCTTCTTTAGGCATCATTTGCATTTGACTATGAGTGAAGCATAAATGCTATGTAAGGTTCATGTCTAACAATTTTTTGTTGTTTGCAAACTTTTTTCCAACCTTGAAAAATATGGTGAGTGCATTTTACTACATTTCAGGTATTCACAAATACACACAAAATACATTACAAACCAGCAATGCGTATGTTGAGGCCAAAAAAAAAAACGTAGAGTAGTGAAGTGTGAAACACGCCAGGAAAAAGCAGTTCTATTTGAAAAGTGCAAAAATTACGAATCGTATAGTTTTGCGGCCGCATTTAAGCTTTTTACTGCCGATTCTACAAATACGAAACATTGATAAATCACCGATTTCTATTAATTGACTGCCGCATTTGACCGATGGTGTATTAATTCGTATTTCTGTGTGCGACAGTGCAAAAAAATACGAATGCTACAAACACTGCCGAATTTGACCTTTTGTAAATGCCCGAATTGCCACTTAGAAAAAAAACAACACATCGATTGAAAACAAACGCAATATGAATCTTAGTAAATAATGGCCATTGTCTTCCAAAAAAATAATAATAATAATTTCGTAGAGGGTGATTCATTAAGCGAGGATCTGTGAGTGGCTCCGATGCTACATAATACTAGTGGCAGTGTCTATGACCACAATAGTCCAGTTTCAAGCTATCACTTTGCTCCTTCTCCTAGGGGTACCATATCTACACTCAAATTTCTGCACAATTTTCTTTGCGGTAAACACAGCAGTACTTGTGGAGGCAGGAAATGCCTCTACCCATTGAGAAAACATCAGTGCACACCAATACATAACAATAATTCCTAAAGGGTGTTAACTGTACAAAGTCGATTTGTATTAAATGAAAAGGTCCATCTGCAGGAGGGATATGGTATGGCTCTGTTGGTATTGTCTTACCAATATTCTTCCTCAAGCAAGTAAGACATGTCATTGCTTTCTTACCTGCATGAGAAGAGTACCCTGGTGCACTCCAGTAGGCTCTTACCAATTTGCACATACCTTCCTTGCCCAGATGAGTCAGACCATGTGCCGCCTCAGCTAGGCCTGGGAGATACGTCCTGGGGGCCACTGCCTTACCTTGTCCCTCTCTCCAGAGTTCTGAGGACTCCTAACCATACCCCTTCGACTTCCAGACCTCCTTTTGCTGTAGGGAACACAAATTTGCATCTTAATTTAACTGTTGTGTGTTGCAATGTAGAGTACCATGAGCATCTCTCAAAAAAAAAAAAAAAAGGAAAACATCTCTAGAGAAGAAAAAAAATATCAGGTCTGCGTTCACCAACAGGCTGTCACTTATGTCTGGTCTCGTAGTAAAGGTCTGATTCAGATATTCCATACATCATGCATATCAGTGTCTATACAAAATTTCCCTTCACAAGTATTCTCATCCTCCACCCTTTGTGCATGACAAGGCACACTGCAGTAATATACTGGTGCCATCGTGCTGATGAGACATACAGAGTTCGGGCAGAACTTTGAAGGACCAACAAGGCATGTGGTGTATGAATTGTCAAATCATGTACCAGTACTACGTCCCAGGTATTTGACCCTTGTCCTACACAACTGTAGTTTATCCCTTGATACCTGGTGTCCTGTTTGGAAGAGACGAAACAGAAACTGCTTCGTATCTGCCAGGGACAACTCAAATGAATCAGCGCACAAGTCATGAACATATTGTATCAGCACCGACCCACTCTCAGGCTGAAAGGACTGTAAACAGTAATGCAGGGCTTGTGAGACAATACTCAGGCTGTCACTCATAATCTTGGGAGAGTCAGGTCAATGTATTGTACCACCCCGTGTGAATGCAAAGATGAAGAGAAAAATTGTGAAGAAAACAGAATAGAGGTTGGTGACAGATAAGTTTGTAGAGGTGGAGGGGATTTTATTAAAATGACAACTGGATTGGGCACTACGTGGGAATTAACTACTTGGTCTACCCCCCTTAAAGCTTGTGCATGCTGTGTCACTACTAGGACTACCTCAGCCATCAATCCAGTGTCCTGTCCATCCTAAGTTCAAAGGGAACCCGGTATCTGTGAGATAATTTCCTCTACCTGTGATGGACATGAATTTAGAACAGTGGAATGCAACATTAGTCTTTGAGGGCATCTAACATACCTTGTACTTCCTAAGCGAGAGTACAATATATGTATTTCACATTTAACAAAATCTCTGTTGATTAAGTTAGTCAGGGGCCACTACTGCCCAGGAAAAAAAAGAAAAGGTTTAGCATCATAGAGGCCAAATCGTAACTTCAGTAGGTTTTGTCAAAGGGTAATGTTACACTTCTCTCGTTCCTCCCATTTGCCGAATTAGTGTTTACCAGTGATCTTATCCAGATGGAGAATTTTTCTAGTACTGCAAAAGAAAAAAAAATCAACAAGCTTCTAGGTCATGCAAAGTATTCATTCAATCCTTCTCATCCCATATTAAGGGTCTGGACATGTACATGTCCAACAAACATTTCCGAGCTCATCTTGACTAGGGGCATTACAAGAAATGAATACTTCTTATATACATAGTTTTACATAGTATTTGAGGTTGAATAGAGGCAAATTGCCCATCGTGTTCAACCTGTTTTAAGTTGTGATGATTCTACATACTTGCTGAATAATGTTTTATGACTAGTTAGCTACTATGGGGTATATGCAATTGCGGTCGAATTCCCGAAATTGTCGAATTTCGGGAATTTTTCGCCAAAAAAAAAATTCGACAATGCAATTCAGTACTTTCCGACAAAAAAACGGACTTTCAAAATTCGACTTTTTGAAATTCGACTTTTGACAAATTCGACTTTTTTGCAATGATACACATGCTGCAATTCGACCAAAGTCTATTCAATGGAAGTTTGGAAATTCGACAACAGTGCTTTTAGACAGTAAATTCGTCATTTTCAATCCGCAACACTTTGGAGGGTGAAACTAATAAAAAAAACTGAAAACATGTTTTTTTGTGTTTTTTTTTCTTGGTAATATCATATCTATTTATATTAGAAGGGATTAGGTACTTGGTTTGTCTTTTTTGGAGGCACAAGTATTATTTATATATTTTTAAAAATATATATATTTTTTTTTTTGGATGGAATGGTAAAATCCCTGAAAAAAATGGCGTGGGGTCCCCCCCTCCAAAGCATAACCAGCCTCGGGCTCTTCGAGCTGGTCCTGGTTCTAAAAATGCGGGGGAAAAATTGACAGGGGTTCCCCCGTATTTTTAAAACCAGCACCGGGCTCTGCGCCTGATGCTGGTGCAAAAAATACGGGGGACAAAAAGAGTAGGGGTCCCCCGTATTTTATACACCAGCATCGGGCTCCACTAGCTGGACAGATAATGCCACAGCCGGGGGTCACTTTTATACAGCGCCCTGCGGCCGTGGCATTAAATATCCAACTAGTCACCCCTAGCCGGGGTACCCTGGGTGAGTGGGGACCCCTTCAATCAAGGGGTCCCCCCCCCCAGCCACCCAAGGGCCAGGGATGAAGCCCGAGGCTGTCCCCCCCATCCAAGGGCTGCGGATGGGAGGCTGATAGCCTTGAGAAAAATGACAAGAATATTGTTTTTTCCAGTAGTACTACAAGTCCCAGCAAGCCTCCCCCGCAAGCTGGTACTTGGAGAACCACAAGTACCAGCATGCGGGAGAAAAACGGGTCCACTGGTACCTGTAGTACTACTGAAAAAAAAAATACCCAAATAAAAACAGGACACACACACCGTGACTTGTACAACTTTATTACATACTGCCGACACACACATACTTACCTATGTTGACACGAAGCAGTCGGTCCTCTTCTCCAAGTAGAATCCACGGATACCTGAAAATAAAAGATAATTATACTCACCTTCCAGCGTCCAGAGATACATCCACGTCCAGAAAATAATCCAGGTACTTGGCAAAAAAACAAAACGCAAATACCCGTGCCAGCGGACTGAAAGGGGTCCCATATTCACACATGAGACACCTTTCCCCGAATGCAGAGACCTCTATGTGACAGCTGTCACAGAAAGGTCTCTTCAGCCAATGAGCGAGTGCAACGTCCTTGCACTCTGCTGATTGGCTCTGTGCGCGTCTGAGCTGACAGCGCATCGCAAAGCCTCTCCATTACTTTCAATGGTGGGAACTTTGCGGCTAGCGGTGGGGTCACCCGCCGGTCAGCGGCTGACCGCGGGTAACCCCCCCCGCTGACGGCAAAGTTCCCACCATTGAATATAATGGAGAGGCTTTGCGATGCGCTGTCACAGGACAGACAGCGCACAGCCAATCAGGTGAGCGCCACGTAGTAGCGCTTCCTGATTGGCTGAAGGGACCTCTGACAGGAGTCACGTGGGGTCCCGGCACATTCGGGGAAAGGTGTCTCATGTGTGAATATGGGACCCCTTTCAGTCCGCAGGATCGGGTCATTGCGTTTTGTTTTTTTGCCAAGTACCTGGATTATTTTCTGGACGTGGATGTATCTCTGGACGCTGGAAGGTGAGTATAATTATCTTTTATTTTCAGGTATCCGTGGATTCTACTTGGAGAAGAGGACCGACTGCTTCGTGTCAACATAGGTAAGTATGTGTGTGTCGGCAGTATGTAATAAAGTTGTACAAGTCACGGTGTGTGTGTCCTGTTTTTATTTGGGTATTTTTTTTCCAGTAGTACTACAGGTACCAGCGGACCCGTTTTTCTCCCGCATGCTGGTACTTGTGGTTCTCCAAGTACCAGCTTGCGGGGGAGGCTTGCTGGGACTTGTAGTACTACTGGAAAAAACAATATTCTTGTCATTTTTCTCAAGGCTATCAGCCTCCCATCCGCAGCCATTGGATGGGGGGGACAGCCTCGGGCTTCACCCCTGGCCCTCGGGTGGCTGGGGGGGGGACCCCTTGATTGAAGGGGTCCCCACTCCCCCAGGGTACCCCGGCCAGGGGTGACTAGTTGGATATTTAATGCCACGGCCGCAGGGCACTGTATAAAAGTGACCCCCGGCTGTGGCATTATCTGTCCAGCTAGTGGAGCCCGATGCTGGTGTGAAAAATACGGGGGACCCCTACTCTTTTTGTCCCCCGTATTTTTTGCACCAGCATCAGGCGCAGAGCCCGGTGCTGGTTTTAAAAATACGGGGGATCCTCTGTCAAATTTTTCCCCGCATTTTTAGAACCAGGACCAGCTCGAAGAGCCCGAGGCTGGTTATGCTTTGGAGGGGGGACCCCACGCCATTTTTTCCAGTTTTCTCCCATTTTTTAAAACCGCGGCAAAATCTGGCAAATCGGCCGTTTTTCGCCCGCGGGAATGTCGAATCCGTTTTTCATTGAATATGGTGAATTCCGGCAGCCACCTGCCGGAATTCACCTGTCGAATTGTGTCTAATTAAAAAACGGCGATAATTTGCCGCGATTCGCCGTGAATTGCATATACCCCTATAACTCATGTTACCCCCGGATTAACCACGTTGATATTTTAAGTATTATAACATTGGATAGCTTTTTCATTCAGAAATTTATCCATTCCTTTTTTAAATCCAATTACAGAGTCCGCCATTACCACCTTCCCTGGCAGGGAATTCCACATCCTGATTTCCCCAACAGTGAAGAACCCTTTCCTCTGTTGCGTTCAGAACTTTCTCTCCTCCAGTCGCAGCGAGTGCCCACGTGTCCTAAACTGTGTTCTTTTAATAAATAATTCCTCTGATAACTCTTTGTGATGTCCCTTTACATATTTGAAGATATTAATAATATCTCCTCTTAGGCGCCTCTTTTCTAGTGTATACATATTTAGCCTAGTAAGTCTTTCCTTATAGTCCAGTCCTTCTAGGCCTTTAATCAATTTAGTAGCTCGCCTTTGAACACTTTCGAGTTCACTGATGTCTTTTTTTATACAATGGTGCCCAAAACTAAACACAATATTCCAGGTGCGGACGTACCAATGCCTTATACAGTGGCATGATTACATCCGAGTCCCTTGTCTCAATTCCCCTTTTTATGCACGCTAGCACCTTACTTGCCTTCTTTACTGCATTTTGACATTGTGTATGGTTATTAAGTCTATTATCAATGAATACCCCCAAATATTTTTCCCCTAGGCATTCCCCATTTAATATGTAGGATGCAAGTTTTTTTTTAGTCCCAAAATGCATAACCTTGCATTTGTCTGTACTGAACCTTATTTTCCATTTAGACGCCCAGAGTTCAAGTTTAGATAGATCATTCTGCAAGGACTCCACATCCAATTCTGCATTAATTACCTTACACAGTTTAGTATCATCTGCAAAGATTGACACTGCTTTCCAGGCCTATTTCTAGGTCATTGATAAATATGTTGAACAGTAGTGGTCCTTGTGGTATTCCGCTGACTACTGGGGACCAGGTTGAGGACTTCCCGTTGACAACTACTCGCTGTACCCTGCTATCCAACCAGCTGCTTATCCATGTGCAAATAGTTTTTCCTAGGCCAAGCTCCTTTAATTTGATCATCAGTCTCCTGTGAGGAACTATATCGAAGGCTTTTGCAAAATCTAGGAAGACCACATCCACTGCTTTTCCTTGATCAAGATTATTGCTCACTTCCTCGTAAAAGCTAATTAAGTTAGTCTGACATGACCTGTCCCTCACAAACCCATGCTGGTTCTTGCTAATAATCCTAGCGGACTGTAGATACTCCTGTATGCCGTCCCTTAGAATTCCTTCCAATATTTTCACCACTATAGATGTTAAACTAACTGGTCTGTAGTTTCCCGGAAGATTTTTGGATCTCTTTTTAAATAATGGCACTACCTCAGCTATACGCAAATCCTTCGGTACCATGCTTGATCTAATTGAACTATTGAAAATCAAGTGTAGGGGTCGTGCTAGTTGTGAACTAAGCTCCATAAGAACCCTCGGGTGAAGTCCATCAGGACCAGGTGATTTATTAATCTTAATTTTGCTTAGTCTTTCCCGGACTACTACTTCGCTTAAACAAGTTTCTAACCATGAATCATTACTGTCACAATTGTTATGCTCTACTCCCACCATCAGTTCTTCACTGGTGAATACTGATGAAAAGAATTTGTTCAGTATTTCCGCTTTTATTTCGTCAACATTTATCAATTCTCCTAATTCATCTTTTAACGGACCTATATTCTCCTTTTTTAACCTTTTACTGTTTATGTATTTAAAAAAACTTTTTAGGGTTGGTTTTACTCTCTATAGCAATTTGCTTTTCATTTTCCATTTTAGCTGCTCTTATTGCTTTTTTGCATTTCTTATTACACTCCTTGTAATACTTGAAAGACTCCTCCTTTCCATTAGATTTAAATACTTTGAAAGCCCGCTTTTTTTTAATCCATTTCTGCCTTAACCTTCTTGTTAAGCCACATCGGTTTGAGTTTAATACTCCTGCGTTTACTGCCCATGGGAATAAAATTATGAATATTGCTATCCAGCAACCCTTTTAAAACATCCCACATTTCCGAAGTGTTCTTGTTATTAAACAGAACCTCCCACTCTATGTCGTTAAGTGCAGATCTAAGCATACTGAAATTAGCCTTCCTAAAGTTAAAAGTTTTGGTGGAACCCCTGTAGCTATGTTTCCTGAAACTGATGTCGAATGTGATCATATAGTGATCACTGTTACCCAAAGTCTCCCCAACTTTAGTGTTTGATATAATGTCCACATTATTAGTAATTACTAGATCCAGGGTAATTTACCCCTAGTTGGGTCCTCGACTAATTGAGACAAGTAGTGATCCCTAAACATATCTAAGAACCTGCTGCCCCTCGCTTTAGCACATGAATCGTTACTCCAGTTTATATCCGGATAATTAAAATCCCCAATCACAAGGATGTCCCCCAATCCTGCAGCCGTTTTGATTTGCTGCAATAGTTGTTCTTCCTCATGTATGCTAATATCCGGCTGTTTGTAGCACGTGCATATGACTAGTTTTTTTGCATCAATTCCCCCACTTGAGATTTCAACCCATAGTGACTCCACATTATCGCCAGTCTCCTCATAGATAACCTCCTTTAGGTATGGTTTAAGTGATGGTTTAACATAAAGACATACACCTCCTCCTCTTTTGTTAGCCCTGTCCCTCCTGAAAAGAGAATACCCCTCCAAGTTAGCAACCCGCTCGCGAGAGTCGTCCCACCATGTTTCCGTAATACCTATAATGTTATACTCAGCCTTTGATGCTAACAATTCCAATTCCCCCATTTTACCTGTTAGACTTCTTGCGTTTGCAAGCATACATTTTAGTTTATCGGTTCCTTTATTTGTTTGTTTTCCTAAAGATTTAACTAGTGCATCCATACAGTTACTGATACAGACTGTCCTTCTCGCTCCCTCTCCAACCCCACCATACTTCGTATTGCCCACCTTACTTTTCTCTTTGGTCAACCCAATGTTCCCGTCTAAATTCACCGCCCTGACATAAGTATTTTCCCTTAAGTCCCGTACATTTTCTATAGGCTGTAATGATGACACATAATTGTTATTATTTAATGCTTTAGCAATACCTTTCTTAACACCCTTATTAGAACCCATGTAAATACCCTTACCGGCTGCACTTTCCCTCCCCCCTTTTCCACCCCCTTTTATCTCACTACCACCATCCCTACTATACTCGCTGCATGACCCATAGTTTCTAGCTGAACCCTCCCCCCAGGCTCCTAGTTTAAAAGCTCCTCCAACCTACTAACCATCCTACCCCCCAGCACCGCAGCCCCATCCTCATTCAGGAGCAATCCGTCACGAGAAAAAAAGATGGCGCCTGACTGAGAAGTCCACCCAGTGTTCCAAGAACACAAACCCCTCTTTCCTACACCAGTCTCTGAACCACACATTTACCTCCCTTATCTCCCTCTGTCTCCCTTGTCTAGCGCATGGCACTGGTAATATTTCAGAGAAAATTACCTTAGATGTCCTTAGAAATACCCGGGGGTTACCCTATCTCTGTCTGCTTTACTACTGGGAAATACTAATGTGCGGACAGGTTATTCTCCATTTATGACGTTACTTACTTGATTTTTATTTTATTTTTGGGTTTTACTATATATGTACTCGAATGACTCCATACTTACCAGTTCCACTGGTCTCAGCCACTTCCCCTGCAGGCTGCTGCTCCTCTTTTACCGGTTGGATACTCCTCTGAGTGCATGAGAAATGGCTGAAACCAGTCAGGTCGCCTTCTCCTCCTAAATAAAACTTCGAAATTCATTAGTACATATATAGGTTACATTCATATTTTTCATATTTTTATATTTATTATTTTCTATAGTTTGTATGCTGGCTGTAACTGCTTCCACATCCACATATGGCGGTGTACTTGCTTTCTCTTTTTTTTTCTACTTATTTATTGTTGCTACAAGTTCAAACAGTTATTATATTTCTGTTCTTGTCTTATATGACTTTGGTTAGACATACTACATGCAATACCTCAGGATCAAACTCACCAACTCTAGGAAATGATGCCTTATCAGCAGTCATACATACCCATTCATCACAAAAAGCCTCTGCGTGTGGACCATACTTACCACACATTACTAACCTTTGCGGACCCTCTTGGCCCTTCTACTTGAGCCTGAACCCTGGCTGCTGAATGCCTCTCACTTGTGCACTTGGCTCCCATTGTGGGCCTTTTATACACAATTCCCAAATGCACAAAAACAAACGGAGAAAGTTCTTACCGAGCGCTTTCACTCACTCCAGTCCCTGCTGGCCTGTACTACGACCCACTGTAAATAGTGGGATCGCGATGTACCCAACCTTCGGACTGCTATCAGACCCTTCAGCACCGTAATTTCTTTCGGTGGAGGTTCTGTTGGAATATTTTCCTGAGAGGGCCAGCAAAAAATTCCTTTTCGGTATCTTTCCACTGGAATTTTTATAGGGTGAGAAACATACTATTGATCACCCTTTCCAGTGAATGTCTACCAGGGAGTTTTCCTGAAGAACAGCAGTGAAAAACCACTTGTTTACACAATCACATCTGCGTATGCTTTACAAAGCGCCTATGACACACCTGCGTAAAATAAGGCAAATGGTATCACGTTGCGCTGCGCATAACACACGGACGTGCGGTGCAATCGCACGGCCTATAGATACTAGTTATCTATATGCCCTATGATCACAGGAGTCAATTTTAAGCCGCGCTCCTCAGCCGGAGCGTAACACTAAAACACTTCATAAATCACACTTCACAAAACTTTTACGCTCCCCCAACACGTTTTAGTACATGCCAAACTTTGTTAAATGCGCTAGGTTGCGACCCTTTCTCACAGCTGAGCCCCTTCTAGCTCAGGTGTTTTGTCCACAGGGCCGGTTTTTCGAGGTTCAATACGTCCACTCCTACTTTCAGCCCACACAAATACACAATATTTTTCTGTACAGAAAAATATCCCTCCCTTTGATTGATAGCCTATCCCAGAGGTATTACAGTTTAGACAATGTATTATAATTATCTTTTTTTTTAAAATCGGATAGTTATTTGCTACTGTATGAATGTCTTCTATCCCACCTTAAATTGAACTGCTATTGTGCGGTTATAACTTGCGCTCACAACTTTACACAATCTTGCGTAAACATGCGACCTTGCGCGCTCTTGTACACTTTCCTCTCGTACTGTACCACGTGTACAACGTGCATTCGCAACTAACTAATCCATACTATATCACGATAAATGTGAGCAACAAAATACTACTGCTCACTAACACAACACACAATTGTTCCTTACACTCGCCGGAAGTTACCCCCAAAAGGTAATCATCTTTTGAGTGTATACCTAAACGTTTAGACTGGAACTGCATTTCGTGTTTTTTATAATTACTCCCATAACAAAATATATTAAATATATATAACAAATAAACGTATCCGATTCTTTGCAGATCTATAATGACTATTGACTATAATTTAAATGCTATGATTCAGATTGGATAGCTATCTTGCAGAACATACACTGATATAAATATACACATAATTAATATATAATATATATATATATATATATATATATATATATATATATATATATATATATATACACACACACACACACACACACACACACACACCATTTACTGCACTCCTATGAGCAGGGCCGAAACTAGGATTTTTGTCACCCGGGGCAAGGTAGTCATTTGACCCCCCCCCCCCCCCGCAAAAAAATAAAAAAATATTTTACAATAAATAAATAAAAATAATAAAATAAAATAAAAAAAATAAAAAATAAATGAATAAAAATATTATATATATATATATATATATATATATATATATATCTCACTTTCAGAACTTTTTTTTACCTGAGAAACTGCCTTTTCTAACATAAATTTCATATCCAGGAAAAAGTGTCCCCATTTTACACAGTACGACAGGCAAGTGTCCCCATTCCCCATTTTACACATTGCGGCAGACAGGTGTCCCCATTTTACACATTGCGGCAGGAAAAAGTGTCCCCATTTTACACATTGCGGCAGGAAAAAGTGTCCCCATTTTACACATTGCGGCAGGAAAAAGTGTCCCCATTTTACACATTGCGGCAGGCACAGGTCCCCATTTTACACAGTACGCTGGCAAGTGTCCCCATTTTACACATAGCGGCAGGCACAGGTCCCCATTTTACACAGTACGCTGGCAAGTGTCCCCATTTTACACATTGCGGCAGGCACAGGTCCCCATTTTACACATTGCGGCAGGCACAGGTCCCCATTTTACACAGTACGCTGGCAAGTGTCCCCATTTTACACATAGCGGCAGGCACAGGTCCCCATTTTACACAGTACGCTGGCAAGTGTCCCCATTTTACACATTGCGGCAGGCACAGGTCCCCATTTTACACAGTACGCTGGCAAGTGTCCCCATTTTACACATAGCGGCAGGCACAGGTCCCCATTTTACACAGTACGCTGGCAAGTGTCCCCATTTTACACATTGCGGCAGGCACAGGTCCCCATTTTACACAGTACGCTGGCAAGTGTCCCCATTTTACACATAGCGGCAGGCACAGGTCCCCATTTTACACAGTATGCTGGCAAGTGTCCCCATTTTACACATTGCGGCAGGCACAGGTCCCCATTTTACACAGTATGCTGGCAAGTGTCCCCATTTTACACATAGCGGCAGGCACAGGTCCCCATTTTACACAGTACGCTGGCAAGTGTCCCTATTTTACACATTGCGGCAGGCACAGGTCCCCATTTTACACATTGCGGCAGGCACAGGTCCCCATTTTACACAGTACGCTGGCAAGTGTCCCCATTTTACACATTGCGGCAGGCACAGGTCCCCATTTTACACAGTACGCTGGCAAGTGTCCCCATTTTACACATAGCGGCAGGCACAGGTCCCCATTTTACACATAGCGGCAGGCACAGGTCCCCATTTTACACAGTACGCTGGCAAGTGTCCCCATTTTACACATAGCGGCAGGCACAGGTCCCCATTTTACACAGTACGCTGGCAAGTGTCCCCATTTTACACATAGCGGCAGGCACAGGTCCCCATTTTACACAGTACGCTGGCAAGTGTCCCCATTTTACACATAGCGGCAGGCACAGGTCCCCATTTTACACAGTACGCTGGCAAGTGTCCCCATTTTACACATAGCGGCAGGCACAGGTCCCCATTTTACACATAGCGGCAGGCACAGGTCCCCATTTTACACATAGCGGCAGGCACAGGTCCCCATTTTACACATTGCGGCAGGTGGTGGAGGGAGAGAGAGAGAGAGGAAGGGAGAGGGGCTGACTTACATTTGAAGCGGTTCTCGCCGCTCTTCAGCCGCCTCTCCCTCCTCGTCTGCGCGGCTCCGGGCTCCCCCTTCTCCCTCCTCCGGCGGGGTTTCGTGGAATGACGCGTTTGCGCCGTGACGTCACGACGCAATCGCGTCATTCCGCGAAACCCCGCCCCCCGAGCTGGGCACTCGGGAGAAGGGGGTTTAAAAGTAAGTGCCGCGGCGGGTGTTAGGGGGTCTCGGCGCCCCCTCCAATCTGGCGCCCAGGTCGCCTGCCCCCCTAGCCCCCCCCTAGTTTCGGCCCTGCTATGAGACCCTTCATATGTATTCGTAAACACACTGAATGACTGTAATTTCTCTCAGAGACTCTATAATTTGCATATTAAAGATATTGCCTTGCTCTACTAGTGGTTAAACAAGTTAATTAACATTTCAATGGCTATCCCACCCTAGCAAACAGAGTGTTACCAAATCCTGGAAAGAAAAAAAAAAACTTTTTTTTTTTCATATCTGTGTATAATTTCTTACATCAAGTCAAGCATTTCACTATTAACTCTCACTAGGCCCAATTGAAACTATTTGTAATTGACTATGGCATGGGTTAAATAAATTCATTGGTAGCTTATAAATGGTGTTGGAATTGTACATATATGTTGTTTATTTGTGACAAAGGAAACTGATTGTTTTAACCAGACTGAAAGTCAGTTATTTAGCTAAATTGGATAAAGTGACCTTCCTAAAATAGCCACTGCTCCTCCCCCTTATTCACATCCATGTGCTTGAACAAGATGGTGGACAGGCCATGTGGCTAGCCCAAAATGGAGAACAGACGATGCAGCTCTTTTGTGACAAAGAAATCCCAATCTATACAAGCACCAAAAGTTACTTTAGGCCTGGGTTTAAAAGTATGCGAATTTGCCTCAGCATGCTAACACAGCTATATTATACCTATGCACCAACTTTTAAATATTCTTTTAAATTTACTTAACAGATAGACAATCCAATCTGAATCAAACACAATATGACTTATTTGAACTTTGTTTTGCAACAATAGAAATACGCTGTAGCATTTTAAATATTGTGAGAAACACATTGTCCCTTGAATTTCATATCAGCGCCTTACTGACAACACAAAAAACACAAAACAGCAAGTGATTTGGCAGCATCAAGATGCGTCCATCTGTAGCTGGTAGACCACAGCCGCGTTTGTACAGTGCAATTATTAATAACGTGATATCCCGGACGAATCCCCCATCTGTCAAATTACTTTCTAATAAATATCTAAAATGCCAGCGTTAATATATGTTGCCGACGCAAGGCGCATCTTATTACCATATACGATAAAAGTGCGCTGTAGGTCGCAAACACTACATCCCGTAAGAGAAAACAAGTACACGCACACATTTGAGTTCCAAAGCTCATTGATGTATATATTTATTAAAAGCATATGTATACAATATATCACATGTACAGTATATATATATATATATATTTGTCCAGATAGCGGCGGCACTCGGAGACTTCATAAAGTGCATAAATGGTTTATTGAAAACTCTACGTTTCGGGGTACGCAGCCCCTTCGTCCTGACGAAGGGGCTGCGTACCCCGAAACGTAGAGTTTTCAATAAACCATTTATGCACTTTATGAAGTCTCCGAGTGCCGCCGCTATCTGGACAAATATCTGTGTGAGACTTATGTCTCTCAAGGAGGAGGGCACCGGAGCAGGTTTGGATTCCGTGGGGACGGAGGGAGTGCTGGATCACATTGGTGAATATATATATATATATATATATATATATATATATATAGTTACATGGTTACAATTTACACAGGAAGCAGTTATTACAAACTAATTCCTTACAGACACGGCCAGCATACAATTACCATCTCCCTCAATGCACTTTATGCACTAATCGCTCCATTTCCTCCATCTTTAGCTCTGCCTCAACACCAGCTAACAGCAACAGAGTATCGGCAAAACACCATCTTGATCAGCACCCAGGAAAAACAGGAAGCTCGTGTGTGGGATCAGCTATACACTGTGTCTGTTGGGGGAGTACATGTCTTCCGCTATTGGTCCAGGGGAGGGAACTTTCTCATTCATGATGAGTCCTTGGTCAGTTCATATGCAAGCAATGAAGACGACATCATAGGGGCTGGCCTCTGGTTTCCAGTCCACATGCTTTCTTTTGTTCTCAGTTGAATTGTGGCTTAATATTCCTACATTTGATCATAACGAATTGTTGCAATGAGCTACAACTTAACCACAGGCATCAAATTGACACACACATTCTCCTGATCATTTTGACACCATGCATAACATGTTTATCTTGCTCCGCTCCAACAATACACATGTTCTCTCTATGTAATATTTTTGACTTCGACACTACATGTCTAATTAGCTTATTTTGAGGTTTAGTGGTGAAGGGAAAGTGTAAAGGCAGTAAGAGGTAGCGGGGAAAACGAGATTTATGGTAAGAACTTACCGTTGTTAAATCTCTTTCTGCGAGGTACACTGGGCTCCACAAGGATTAACATCAGGGTGTAGAGTAGGATCGTGATCCAAGGCACCAACAGGCTCAAAGCTTTGACTGTTCCCAAGATGCACAGCACCTCCTCCTCTATAACCCCGCCTTCATGCACAGGAGCTCAGTTTCGTTAACCAGCCCAATGCAGCAGCAGGTACTAAAGACGACAATCGCTCGTAGCCAATTACACCACACACTCACCACAGGAGAGGGTGTCAGCGCTATGCCATACCAACCCAAAGAAGCTAAGTGCGTCAGGGTGGGCGCCTTGTGGAGCGCAGTGTACCTCACAGAAAGATTTAACAACGGTAAGTTCTTACCATAAATCTTGTTTTCTGCTGCGGGGTACACTGGGCTCCACAAGGATTAACATCGGGGATGTCCTAAAGCAGTTCCTTATGGGAGGGAACGCACTGTAGTGGGCACAAAAACCCGGCATCCAAAGGAAGAATCCTGGGAGGCAGAAGTATCTCGAAGGCATAGAACCTAATGAACGTGTTCCCTGAGGACCACGTAGCCGCCTTGCACATTTGTTCAAGGGTCGCACCACGGTGGGCCGCCCAAGAAGGTCCAACCGACTGAGTAGAATGGGCTTTGATGGTAGCAGGAACCGCACGACCAGCCTGTACATAAGCATGTGCAATCACCATTCTAATCCATCTGGCCAGTGTCTACTTGGAAGCAGGCCAGCCACGTTTGTGAAAACCAAACACCACGAAAAGAGAATCGAATTTCCTAATGGAGGTTGTTCTCTTCACATAGATACGACGAGACCCTTCCTACATCAAAAGACCGCTCTTTGGTAGACAACACAGGAGAATTAAAGGCCGGAACCACAATCTCCTGGTTAAGGTGGAAGGAAGACACCACCTTAGGTAAATAACCTGGCCGCGTTCTAAGAACCGCCCGGTCACGGTGAAAAATCAAATGGGGAGACTTACAGAATAAGGCACCCAAGTCCGAGACCCTTCTAGCTGAAGAAATAGCCATCAAGAATAGCACCTTAAGGGAAAGCCACTTAAGGTCAGCAGAGGCAAGAGGTTAAAACGGAGACTCTTGCAAGGCCTCCAAAACCACCGACAGATCCCAAGGGGCCACAGGTGGCACATAAGGAGGCTGAATCCGCAACACACCCTGAGTAAATGTATGGACATCAGGTAGGGCAGCAATCTTTCTCTGAAACCAAACTGACAAGGCCGAGATGTGAACCTTGAGGGAGGCCAGACACAGGCCTAAATCCAGGCCCTGTTGTAGAAAGGCCGTACTAAACTTGAAAATGTCATGATTATGAGACGCACAGCAAGTAAAGTAAGCATTCCAAACCCCATGGTAAAGCCGAGCAGAAGCCGGCTTATGGGCCTTCAACATAGTTTGAACGACCGCCTCAGAAAAACCCTTGGCCCTCAGGACGGAAGCTTCAACAGCCATGCCGTCAAAGCTAGACGGGCCAAGTCCTGGTAAACACAAGGGCCCTGAACGAGGAGGTCTGGTCGTTGTGGAAGTAGAATGGGACGATCCAACGAGAGGCCCTGTAGATCGGAGAACCAGTGCCGCCTGGGCCACGCTGGAGCGACCAGAAGTAGGTTTCCTCCTTCTTGCTTGAACTTCCGTATTACTCTGGGCAGGAGTGACACCGGAGGGAACACATACGGCGGCCGAAAGTTCCATGGATTTGCCAGAGCGTCCACGAACGCTGCTTGAGGATCCCTTGTCCTTGCTCCGAAGACCGGAACCTTGTGATTGTGTCGAGACGCCATCAGATCCACATCTGGAAGACCCCACGTGTCCACGAGAAGTTGAAACACCTCTGGATGGAGGCTCCACTCTCTGGCGTGTACGTCCTGACGACTGAGATAGTCTGCTTCTCAGTTCAGAACGCCCAGAATGAACACTGCTGATATGGCCGGCAGATGGCGTTCTGCCCACTGAAGAATCCATGATACTTTCCTCATTGCCATGTGGCTTCGAGTGCCGCCTTGATGATTGATGTACACCACCGTGGTGGTGTTGTCAAATTGTACTTGAACAGGTCTGTTCTGTATCAGATGCTGGGCCATTGTCAACGCATTGAACACTGCCCGCAATTCCAGAATGTTTATCGGGAGTAGAGACTCCTCCTTGGTCCACCGGCCCTGGAGAGAGTGATGTTCCAAAACCGCGCCCCAACCTCTCAGACTGGCATCCGTCATCAGCAGGACCCAGTTGGATATCCAGAAGGGACGGCCCCTGCTCAATTGATGGTCCTGAAGCCACCAGCTCAGTGATAGGCAGACCTCCGGAGACAAGATCATGTGAGATCTAATCCGGTGAGGCAGGCCATCCCACTTGGGCAGAATCAACTTCTGCAGAGGGCGAGAATGGAATTGAGCATACTCCACCATGTCGAAAGCCAACACCATGAGACCTAGCACTTCCATTGCTGAATGAATCAACACTTGTGGACGAGACAGGAAGCATCGAATCCCGTCCTGAAGTTTCAGGACTTTCTCCTGAGAGAAGAACAACCGCTGGTTGTGATGCTCCCAGGTGTACCATGCTCCGAGCAGGAACCAGGGATGATTTCTTTCAGTTGACAAGCCACCCGTGGGCTGTCATGACCCGGACAGCCAGATCTAAATGACACAGGAGAATTTCTGGGGAATTTGCAAGGATCAACAAATAGTCTAGGTACAGTAGGATCCTGACCCCTTGACGGCGAAGTGAAGCAGTCATGACCACCATTACTTTGGTGAAAACTCGGGGAGCAGTTGTCAAACCAAAGGGTAATGCCCGAAATTGGTAATGAAGGTTGCCCTCCGCGAATCTCAGGTACCGCTGATGAGATACTGCAATGGGAATATGCAGGTAGGCATCCTGTATGTCCAGGGAGACCATATAGTCCCCAGGCTCCAAGGCCAGAACAATAGAGTGCAGAGTTTCTATACAAAACTTGGAGACCTGCACATACTTGTTCAAGGACTTCAGCTTGAGAATGGGCCATGAGGACCCGTTCGGTTTCGGGACTAGAAACAGCGGTGAATAGTACCCCTTACCTCTCTGAGCCAGAGGCACCTGTACTACCACTCCTGTGGTTAGGAGGGAATGTACCACCAAATGCAAAGTGTTTGCTTTTGCTGTGTCCAGAGGAACATCTGTCAGGCAAAATCGATGAGGGGGACGATTCTTGAAGGGTACGGCGTAACCTCGAGTGACAACTTCCCTTACCCAGGTATCTGAAGTGGTCTTCAACCATTCCTGGGCAAAACCTAGAAGTCAGCCCCCCACCCTGGGATTCCCCAGAGGGCCCCCCCCCGTCATGCTTGTCAGTTTTGGAAGCAGGCTGACGGGCAGCCCAGGCTCGCTTCGGTCTCGGCTTAGAAGGTCTGGAAGCACGAGCTTGCTTTGGGTACACCTGGCCTTTTGCTTTACCTGGAGGAGGAAAGGGTCGAGGGAAAGTACTTTTAGCCTTCTGTGTGGAAGGAGCCGTACTAGGTAGGCAAGCTGTTTTAGCAGTAGCCAGATCAGCCACAATCTTCTTGAGGATTCCCTTGAAAGGAAGCACCTTCAGGGTTTTCTTGGAATCCATATCCACCGACCACGATCTCAACCAAAGGATATGTCTGGCCAAGACGGACGTAGTAACAGCCTTGGCCGCCAGCACCCCGGCATCGGGGGCCGCCTCATTAAGGTATAGAGAAGCCGTGGTAATATATGAGAGACATTGTCGAGCATGCTCAGAAGCATTAGTAGGCAGCTCCGCCTCTAGCTCCTGAGCCCACGCGTCAACAGCTTCAGCAGCCCATGTTGCTGCAATGGTTGGCCTATGCACAGCCCCCATTAGGGTGTAAATCGTTTTCAAACAACCCTTCACACGTCTATCCGTCGGTTCCTTCAGAGAGGTGATGGTAGTTACTGGCAGAGCAGAGGAAACTACCATGCGCGCCACATGAGAATCTGGCGGAGGAGTTTCCCAATTTTTACAAAGCTCCGCAGAGAGAGAGAGGATAGCGAGCCAACAGCCTCTTATTTGCAATGAATTTTGTCCCTGGATTTTTCCAGGATTCCTGACGTATGTCAGCCAGGTGTTGAGAATGAGGTAAAACTAACCACCTTCTTACGTTTAAATCTGTCCAGCTTTTTAGAGACAGCCTCAGACTCAGGTTCATCAGACACCTGAAGAATGAGCCTAATAGCCTCAATCAAATTAGGGACATCCACCAATGACTTCCCTTCCCCATCAGAAGCATCTGAATCAGTGTCTGTGGGGTCAGTATATGCACCATCCGCCTCAGAGGATGTGTCCGGGACAGCGGTGGATTGTGAGGTGGTAATTGACCATATAGAAGATATTTTAGTCTTAGGTGGGCGAGAGAGAGATTTAGATTTAGTCAGTGACTGGTTCAATTGCTGTAACTGAGTGGAGATTTGATCTGCCCATGGCGGATTAATTGCAGAAACCATAAACTGCTGCATTGGCACAGGTGGTCCCACAGGGGGCGCCAGTTTTGTTACAAGCGCGTTTAACAGCGTGGAGAAGGTAGCCCAAGGTGGGTCATTTGTTGCCCTCGGTGCTACGGACCCACTGGGGGGTAAGGAACCCCCTAAACCTGAACTCTCTGCTGCCAAATTGTCCTCCAAAATGTCTCTGGCATCACCACCACGCAATGTGGGAGAAACCCCAGCTCTGTTGCCTCGTGTAGCCGACATAACAATAAGTACAATATTGGGCAACCTGGTACAATTCTTAGCAGCGATATACCTAGCAAGAACTCCCAGTGAAATGTGACTGTCAGCACAAACCGGGAATCCAAGAGATATATGGTGACTATAAATCACAAAGAAAAATACCCAGCATATCTTGTGAAAAAAAATAGGTTTTAATTACCTGCCGGTAAATCCTTTTCTCGTAGTCCGCAGAGGATGCTGGGGTCCATTTTAGTACCATGGGGTATAGACTGTTCCGCAGGAGCCTTCGGCACTTTAAGACTTTTCAACAGTGTGAACTGGCTCCTTCCTCTATGCCCCTCCTCCAGACCTCAGTATAGGAACTGTGCCCGAGGAGACGGACATTCTCGAGAGAGGAATTACTATTAAACTTGTGGCGAGATTCACACCAGCTCACACCATCCATAAACAACATGTCAGCTAACATGGCCTTAAACATAAGTCATGCCAACCAGCATGCATAACGCAACAGCTGTTAACAACTGAACACATGAAAAAATGTGCAGAAAGATAAACGTAATCAGCAGGAAAAATTAGCACTGGGTGGGCGCCCAGCATCCTCTACGAGAAAAGGATTTACCGGTAGGTAATTAAAATCCTATTTTCTCTTACGTCCTAGAGGATGCTGGGGTCCATTTTAGTACCATGGGGATATACCAAAGCTCCCAGTACGGGCGGGAAAGTGCTAATGTTCCTGCAGAACTGACTAACCAAATTGAAGGTCGTCAGCAGCCAAGGTGTCAAACTTATAAAACTTATAAAATGTGTTTGCACCCAACCAAGTAGCAGCTCGGCAGATTTGCAAAGCCGAGACCCCCCGGGCAGCCGCCCAGGACGAACCCACTTTCCTTGTAGAGTGGGCTTTTACCGAAGTCAGTAACGGTAATACTGCCGTGGAATGAGCGTGCTGAATGGTACCCCTGATCCAGCGCGCAATAGTCTGCTTAGAAGCAGGACCCCCAATCTTGTTGGGGTCATAGAGGACAAACAGAGATTCTGTTTTCCTTATCTGAGCCATTCTTGCAACATAAGTCCTCATCGCTCTGACGATATCCAAGGACTTTGAGACGGCTGAGGTGTCAGAAGCTACTGGCACCACCACTGGTTGGTTGATATGAAAAGTAGACACAACCTTCGGAAGAAAGTGCTGACGTGTTCTCAGTTCAGCCCTATCTTCATGAATTATCAAATAAGGACTCTGTGACAGAGCTCCTAACTCAGACACTCGTCTGCCTGAAGCCTAGTCCAACAGCATGACCACTTTTCAAGTGAGAACTTTAACTCCACCTCTTGCAGAGGCTCAAAACAGTCCGATTTAAGGAACTGCAACACCACATTAAGATCCCATGGCGTCGCAGGAGGCACAAAGGGAGGTTGGATGCGCAGAACCCCTTTCATGAAGGTCTGGACCTCAGGAAGAGAAGCCAATTGTTTCTGAAAGAAAACTAACAAGGCCGAAATCTGAACCTTGATAGATCCTAATCTCAATCCAACATCCACACCTGCCTGTAGAAATCGGAGAAGTTGTCCTAATTGAAACTCCACCACAGGAGACTTCTTGGATACACACCAAGATACATATTTTATCCAAATATGATGGTAATGTTCGAACGTTACCCCTTTTCTGGCCAGAATAAGTGTGGGAATGACTTCATTGGGAATACCCTTACGGGCTAGGATCTGGCGCTCAACAGCCATGCCGTCAAACACAACCGTGGTAAATCCTGATAAACTAACGGCCCCTGCTGAAACAGGTCCTCGTGAAGAGGAAGAGGCCAGGGATCTTCCATTAATAACTCTTGAAGATCTGGATACCAAGCTCTCCTTGGTCAGTCCGGAGCAATGAGTATTGCTCAAACTCCTGTTCTTCTGATGATTTTGAGAACTTTTGGATTAAGTGGAAGTGAAGGAAACAGATACACCGACCGAAACACCCAGTCACCAGCGCATCTATCGCTATTGCTTGTGGGTCTCTTGACCTGGAACAATATTTCTGAAGCTTCTTGTTGAGGCGTGATGCCATCATATCCACTTGAGGAACACCCCACAACTTGCCACCTCCGCAAAGACTTCTGGGTTGAGGCCCCATTCTCCTGGATGGAGATAGTGTCTGCTGAGGAAGTCTGCTTCCCATTTGTCCACTCCCGGAATGAAAATTGCCGACAGAGCTTTTGCATGTCTTTCTGCCCAGAGGAGTATCTTTGTCACCTCTGCCATTGTTGCTCTGCTTTTTGTTCCGCCTCGACGGTTTACGTAAGCTACTGCCGTTACATTGTCTGACTGGATCTGTATGGGACGACCTTGAAGAAGGTGTGCCGCTTGATGAAGACTGTTGTACACAGCTCTCAACTCCAGAATGTTTATGTGAAGGCGAGTTTCTTAACTTGACAATCTTCATTGGAAGCTTTCGCCTTGCGTGACTGCTCCCCATCTTCGGAGACTTGCATCCGTGGTCACCAGGATCCAGGCCTGAATCCCAAACCTGCGTCCCTCCAGGAGGTGAGAAATTTGTAGCGATCACAGAAGCGAAATTCTGGCTTTCGCTGAAAAGGTTATCCTTTGATGCATGTGGAAATGCGACCCGGATCACTTGTCCAGTAGGTCCCACTGGAAGACCCTGGCATGGAATCGGCCATATTGTAGCGCCTGGTAAGCCGCTACCATTTTCCCCAACAGGCGAATGCACTGATGAATTGATACTGTTCTTGGTCTCAAACGTTGTTTGACTATGCTCTGGATCTCCTGAGCCTTTTCCACCGGTAGAAATACTCTCTGTATCTCAGTGTCCAGGATCATTTCCAAAAATGATAATCTCATTGTCGGTTCCAACTGCGATTTTGGAAAGTTGATGATCCAACCGTGCTGTTGAAGCACCTTCGGGGACAATGCTATGTTCTGGAGTAGCTTGTCCCTGGATCTCGCTTTTATGAGATCGTCCAAGTATGGAATTATGTTGACTCCTTGTTTGCGAAGGAGAACCATCATCTCCGCCATCACCTTGGTGAATATTCTTGGAGCCGTGGAGAGCCCGACCGGTAATGTTTGGAATTGGTAGTGGCAATCCTGAACTGCAAACCTCAGGTATGCTTGATGTGGCGGGTAAATGGGGACATGCAAGTAAGCATCCTTGATGTCCACCGACACCAGAAATTCCTTTTCTTCCAAGCTGGAAATCACCGCTCACAAGGATTCCATCTTGAATTTGAACCTTTTCAAATAAAGATTCAGAGATTTTAGGTTTAAAATTGGTCTGACCGAGACATCCGGCTTCGGCACCACAAACAGGCTTGAATAAAAACCTTGGTTTCTTTCTTCGGCAGGAACCAAGGCAACTATTTTGTCTTGACATAATTTGTGTATTGCGTTCAGGACATTTGTGCCGTCCTCAGCAGAAACTGGCAAGGCTGATTTGAAAAATCGGCATGGGGAAAGTCTTGAAATTCCAACCTGTAACCTTGGGATACTATCTGTAATATCCAAGGATCCAGGTCTGAGTGAAGCCAGACCTGGCTGAAATATAATAGACGTGCCCCCCACCTGATCTCACTCCCGCAGAGGAGCCCCAGCGTCATGTTGTGGCTTTTGCAGAAGTAGTTGCTAACTTCTGCTCCTGGGAGCTTGATGGTGTTGTAGATTTTCTACCTTTTCCTCTCCCTTTTCCTGTGACAAAAGGGGCACTCTTAGCCTTTTTGTACTTGTTGGGCCGAAAGGACTGCATAGTATGAGAGTGATATACTTTTTTTTTTTAGCCGGTGTAGCTGTCGACGGCAGAAATGCTGACTTGCCAGATGTAGTGTTGATATCATGGTGTCACGATCCGGATACTGAGACACCATTTTCCTTCTGGATGTACGTCCTCCATGGGCCTCTGCTGCCACTCCTGTCTCGCTGACCGCCGCGCGCCACTGGGCGCATATTATTTTGCTACTGCGGCCTACATCGCAAGTGTTGCACCTTCCCTATAGTACTTAATTCCCCTTCTTTGTTTGTTCATGGGCGCAGCCATGTTAGACTCCAGTCACATGACATTATTCCTCCTATCCACGGTGCTGGAGCCTTGTCATAATTGCTCAGCCAATCCCTGTTATGCAACAGGTATAAATATCCGGTCCCAGCTCCCAAAAGATCGTCAGTGCTTCAATGGTCTTCAGTGTTTCCAGTGAGCAGTTCTTCCATGGACTTTCTCTGCAGTGCTTCATTTGTCTCCAGTGGTTTCTGTGTGCAGTCTTCTACAGATTCTCCAGTGAACTCTCCTGCATTCAAGCCTGACTCCTCTGTGTTACACTCTGTGGTGTAACACGACACCTCTGTGATTAACCCTCTACAACATCACATTACTCATCTGTGTCTGTATTCCGGCTTTCCAGCAGCCACTCTTCAACAACTACAGTTTTCCAGCGAACCCTAGTTCATTTACAGTTTACAGAACTTTTCTCTACATTCCAGGTTACTGGTATTAACCAGTTGCACGCCTAAATTTCCACTTGTGACTTTCTATTGTTTTTGCAAGTTTTATGACTTTTCATTTAATAAAATCACTGAAAGATATTTCCAGTTGTGGTGGTCACGCCTTCGGGCATCCTTGCTACTGTCTTTACGCATGTCCAGGAGTCACATGGCTCCTCCTAAGTTCAAGTACCCGTCAACCCCTACAACTGAGGCTCCCAATCACGGTCATCAGCCCTCAGTTGTGACAGTAAGCACTGACCGACAGTTCGCGTCCCCTGACGCAGTCGAAGGATCTCTGAGGAAGCGGATGTCACTCGACCTGGCTCATCGAAAATTCGTCTGAACGTTGCCACGAAGTTAGCATAGGATGACAACAGGACGTCAGACCTTTCCCATATAGGTGAGGCCCAGTCTAGAGCGGCACCAGTGAGTAGAGAAATAAGGTATGCCACCTTAATGCGGTCAGTAGGGAAACTGCTGGGTTGCAATTCAAATTGGATCTCGCACTGGTTTAGGAAACCCCTGCAGGCTTTAGGGGATCCATCATATTTAGCAGGAGTCGGCAAGTGAAGATAGGGAGCAGGAACAGGTATGGTGGGTGGGGACACCACCGGAGGCGCTGGAGTCGGCACACTGGACGCCCCTGATCCACGGAGGGCCGCTTGAATTTCATCCAGCCGGGAGGAGGGATTCTGGAGCAGCCGGAAACTTTATTACAGAGAGGTTCGTTAAGCAGTGGTCTCTTCCCACTGAGAGACTGTCATCACCGATATCTCTAACTGCCGTGGACGGCAGTAGGATTCCTGAGGCGGTGATTACCTCCAAGACCCTACCTATCCGTCTGAAGGTAGGGGACCAGCATACAGAGTTGATTTCTTTCCAGGTTATCCCCAGGGCCACCCATCCTGTGGTCCTAGGCCTTCCATGGCTACGTCTGCATAATCCTCAAGTTGATTGGAAGTCGACCCGTATCCTGGCATGGGGTCCTTCCTGCTCAGAGACCTGTCTCCAAAAAGAGCTTCCAGTTCGCATATCCTCCTACAAGTCTTCTGATGTCCCGTCTCCTCTGTGCCAAGACTCCAAGCTACAGTTTTGTCCAGGGTCACCGAATCACAAGGCTGATGCTCTTTCCCGCTCTCGGGAGCAAGAAAATGAGTCTGAGTCTACTGACAAGCATTGTATTGTTGATCCAGTGGCGTTCTCCGCAGTGAGTATGGACTCTATGCCCCCGCCAGGGAAAAATTTTGTGAAGCTGGCTTTCAGGAAGAAGCTCTTGCATCGGGCACATTCCTCTCGCTTTGCCGGACACGCGGGCATACGCAAGACCTTAAAATTCGTCTCCAGGTCAAATTGGTGGCCGACCCTAAAGAAGGACATTGCTGAATTTGTGGCCTCCTGCCCGAAATGTGCCCAGCACAAAGTATCCCGCCAGTTACCCACTAGGCAACTGGTTTCCTTGTCTGATCCTCATCGTCCGTGGTCTCATCCCTCGATGGATTCTGTCATGGATTCCCCACTTCCAAGTTGGCACAAGTCTTCATCCAGAAGTTCCATTCCAGATGGCCAGGTAAACTTAAGAAGTGTCCTGGGGCCACTCCTAAAAGGGGGGGTACTGTCACGATCCGGATACTGAGACACCATTTTCCTTCTGGATGTACGTCCTCCATGGGCCTCTGCTGCCACTCCTGTCTCGCTGACCGCCGCGCGCCACTGGGCGCATATTATTTTGCTACTGCGGCCTACATCGCAAGTGTTGCACCTTCCCTATAGTACTTAATTCCCCTTCTTTGTTTGTTCATGGGCGCAGCCATGTTAGACTCCAGTCACATGACATTATTCCTTCTATCCACGGTGCTGGAGCCTTGTCATAATTGCTCAGCCAATCCCTGTTATGCAGCAGGTATAAATATCCGGTCCCAGCTCCCAAAAGATCGTCAGTGCTTCAATGGTCTTCAGTGTTTCCAGTGAGCAGTTCTTCCATGGACTTTCTCTGCAGTGCTTCATTTGTCTCCAGTGGTTTCTGTGTGCAGTCTTCTACAGATTCTCCAGTGAACTCTCCTGCATTCAAGCCTGACTCCTCTGTGTTACACTCTGTGGTGTAACACGACACCTCTGTGATTAACCCTCTACAACATCACATTACTCATCTGTGTCTGTATTCCGGCTTTCCAACAGCCACTCTTCAACAACTACAGTTTTCCAGCGAACCCTAGTTCATTTACAGTTTACAGAACTTTTCTCTACATTCCAGGTTACTGGTATTAACCAGTTGCACGCCTAAATTTCCACTTGTGACTTTCTATTGTTTTTGCAAGTTTTATGACTTTTCAATTAATAAAATCACTGAAAGATATTTCCAGTTGTCGTGGTCACGCCTTCGGGCATCCTTGCTACTGTCTTTACGCATGTCCAGGAGTCACATGGCTCCTCCTAAGTTCAAGTACCCGTCAAACCCTACAACTGAGGCTCCCAATCACGGTCATCAGCCCTCAGTTGTGACACATGGCATCTAGTTTCCAAAGAGGGCCTCACCATTGTAGGGGAGCGCCCCATATATTTCTTTTGGATTCAGCGTCAGCATTCCATTGGCGGATCCAGAGCGCCCTGCGGCTGAAATCGCCATAGTAGAGGCCCTTGAGCCCAGTAAGCCTTTGTCCTTCATAGCCTCAACCAATTAAATTGCAGAATCTTTGATATGACCTAGAATTTGCAGCATATCATCTTTATCGACCGTGTCAATATTAACAATTAAATTGTCTGCCCACTTTCCACTGCATTACCTACCCACGCAGAAGCAATCGCGGGCCTGAGTAACGTACCTGTAGCAACATAGATGGACTTTAAAGTAGTCTCTAATTTGCGGTCAGCAGGTTCTTTTAAGGAAGCTGACCCTGGGGAAGGTAAAATTATTTTCTTTGACAACCTAGAGACTGAGGTGTCTATCAGTGGGGGTGACTCCCACTTACACCTATCCTCTTCAGGGAAAGGGAACGCTATCCTTAGACGGAGGAAAAGTCACCACCTGTTTTTTTTTCCCCTCAGGTGGAGGTGTTGTGTCAAGAAATTCCAAAACCTCTTTTATAGTGACTATCATACATTGAATGCCCTTAGCCAGTTTGGGATCTACCCCCCTCAAATGTCCAGTGTCGACTTCAGTGTCAGAATCCGTGTCAGTGTCCCTTTGCATAATTTGGGTCAGAGACCTTTTCTGGGAACAGGAGGGGTCCCGAGTGGGTGACGTGGAGGAATCGGCAAACAGAGCATCTTCCACAGACTGTCTTGCTTTGTTTGTTGTTCAGACTTAGAGAATTTACATATTACTCTGCAGCTTTCTCACCCACACAGGCTCAGAACATTCTTGTGCCTCCAAAATGGTTTCCTCTGGGGAAGAACTTTCTCTAGACATGTTACACACGTGTACAGTCACACCACTCACACACACAGGGGAGCTATTGGGGACAGATCTACCTAAAGTCTGTCAGAGAGACCCAGAGGGGATTGCCAGTCCATACCACACGCCCTATATGTATTACATACAATGAATATACATATACACCAAAACAGCGCTTTTTAACCAATGTGAAGCCCGTAGACTTCAATAAATTATGTGCTCCCCTCCCCTTCTATAACACCCTGGTACTTGTATCAGCGATGTGTGAGGAGAAGCAGCTTGTAGGATCAGCGAGCCGGCATCTGAGGAGAAAATGACACCAAATGAGTGTTACAAGCAATTCTGAGGTGAAGCCCCGCCCCCTGTAATGGTGCGGTTCAGCCACAGTAATATTTATACTGGCAGGGGTAGTGTACATCAGCGGCTCACATGTATGTACATTTTACCAGTGAGAGTAAGGATTTATCATGTCCCTCAGAGCGCGCCTTCCCCCCGGAGGGCCCCTCTCTGCAGGTCTCCGGTTAATACTCACTAGCCTTCTGACCTCTGGCTCTGTTAGGGGGTGGCGGCAGTGCTGTGGGAGTGAGCAGCAGCCAGGCAAGGGCTGTGTTCAGTACCCTTCAGGAGCTAATGGTGTCCTGTCAGCGGAAGCAGAGCCATTAAACTAACTTCCCCACCTAAGTCCTACAAGCAGGAAACGGTTGCCAGCAGCTTCCCTGTAAAATAAAAAACTTAGCAGTCTTTTTCAGCAAAACGCAGTAGAGCTTCACTGATGTGCAGCCAGTCTCCTGGGCACATTTTCTAAACTGAGGTCTGGACGAGCGGCATAGAGGGAGGATCCAGTTCACACTGTTGAGAAGTCTTAAAGTGCCGAAGGCTCCTGCGGAACAGTCTATACCCCATGGTACTAAAATGGACCCCAGCATCCTCTAGGACGTAAGAGAAACCTATATTATATAGAAAACCTGATACACTTAGCCCCCTCAGGTTATGGAATATAGGAGTAGCACACTGAGTGAAATACCCGATATGGCAGCCACGCAGCAGCTACATGCACACACACATATATAGTCACAAGCGTACCATGCAGAAATTATGCACCATAAAACTGCACTGGACTAGCAATACAAAGTAATACTCAGTATAGCTATATATGATCACAATAGATATAACAAAGCACAGTAGATACTGGATGTGTATCACAGGGTGTTTGTACCACACAACCCTGAATGTATGCACTCTTTCTTAACTAACACTGTCCCAGTGACAGGTAGAATACTTAAGTGTCCTGTAAAATGCACAGCGCTGGCAATCAGGCGGCTTTACAGAGGAGGATTTGCCCCAGCAGTCCCAGGAACAGCTCAGCTCTGATATGGCTGCTGCTGACAGGGAGTGAGGGAAAGATATGCAGCTCCAGGGCGGGAACACTCCCTGAAATGGCACCCTGGGGCTGGGGGAGGGGCTACAGGTTAGGCCTTCTCCCCCTGCTGGCTTCCCCACTGGGCGCTGCGGACTATGGAAAAACGGGATTTTAGGAGAGGAAAACCCCCCACCTGTGCCCAGTGTAGAGTGGAGCGGCTGCCCAATTGCAGTGTCCACGCCAGCGCGTGCAGCCCGCCCCCCACAGCCGCGCCAGGTCGCGGTAAACAGCGGGCCAAAGGGACCCCTTACCTCCCCTTGTACCTGTGCCACGCGATCCTGGAGGGCAGCGGCGGGTGTGTGACTGACAGGAAAAACGCCGGAGCCTCCGCTGTAGTTACCCCGCCAACCAGGGAGCGGGAGTATACAGCGCCGCTGGGGGTGATGGAGCTGCAGCAAAGTATGTCTAATGACATATATAAAAACTGCAGCCCTTGAAGTCTTGAAAGTTTTCTTTCTTCTTTTCTTCAATTTAAGCTATAATATGGGCTGCAAAGGCAGCCCCCCTGTTGAATGCCTGCGTACTGCATGGCACCAACTTACAAACTGAGCTCCTGTGCATGGAGGTGGGGTTATAGAGGAGGTGGCGCTGTGCATCTTGGGAACAGTCAAAGCTTTGTGCCTGTTGGTGCCTCGGATCAAGATCTTACTCTACACCCTGATGTTAATCCTTGTGGAGCGCAGTGTACCCCGCAGCAGAAAGAAGGAAAATACAAAGCTAAGAAGAGTTGGCATGCATGCATGTGAATAAGCCTATATGATTAATAAAATACAACTGGAAGGAATTTAACCAGAGCTTAGAAGCACATTTTTGCAGGCTGCAACATCGCCTGCCCTGATACAGATTGCTGTTGTATTCAAGTGTGGCCTACTTAAGATTCATGCTGCTGACCTACAGATTTAGATATGATGCAATTATCCAAATATTGGTACATTATTTTGCCTTTCATATTGAAGCTGTGTATGCTGCAACCTTCCTAATTATATCAGACACTGCAAAAACATTATATATATTATTTCCCTAGAACACGATAGAGATCCACCTGTGTCGATGCACAAGAGAGCATGCAACTAAAAAAACTACGCTAAACATGCAGAGAAGGAATATTTACCATAGAGGAAACAAATGATTCACCAGACTAGGTAATGTAATCACATCAGGTTTAAGTGCCCATTTATTTCTTATTGCCACATCATTTAACAGGGTTCAGTATGGTATGCCGGCGGCCAGCATACCGGCGCAGGGAGCCCGACCACCGGCTTACCGACAGTGTGGCGAGCGCAAATGAGCCCCATGCAGGCTCGCCACGCTGCGGGCACGGTGGTGCACTACGCGCGCCACGCTATTTTATTCTCCCTCCAGGGGGGTCGTGGACCCCCACAGGGGAGAATAAGTGTCGGTATGCCAGCTGTCGGGATTCCGGCGCCGGTATACTGTGCGCCGGGATCCCGTCAGTCGGCATACTGAAGACCACCCCATTTAACAAACTTAATGCTACACTTTGTTCTACATTAACCCTTGTAGTATCTACAACCTAAACAGAAGTATTTTTATTTATGTATTTTGAAAGAAAATAGGTCATATGTGCCCTAAATTACTATTTCCTTGCCTAGAGGATGTTCTGCTCACACCTGGAACATTTCTTTGGACTTTCCTGTGGTGTCTAACAGATCAGCTTTCAATATCACTCGCACTCTCCCGCCCGATTGGGAGCTTTGGTATAAACCCCATGGTCCTTACGGAGTCCCCAGCATCCTCTAGGACGTAAGAGAAAATAAGATTTTAAACCTACCGGTAAATCTATTTCTCCTAGTCCGTAGAGGATGTTGGGGACTCCGTAAGGACCATGGGGTATAGACTGGCTCCACAGGAGACATGGGCACCTAAAAAGAACTTTTCCTATGGGTGTGCACTGGCTCCTCCCTCTATGCCCCTCCTCCAGACCTCAGTTAGAGAACTGTGCCCAGAGGAGATGGACAATACAGGGCAGGATTTCAAAATCCAAGGGCAAGATTCATACCAGCCCACACCAATCATACCATGTAACCTGGAACATACATAACCAGTTAACCGTATGAACAACAAACAGTGATGGTCCAAGACCAACTCCAACTGTAACATAACCCTTATGTAAGCAACAACTTATATACAAGTCTTGCAGAGTTTCCGCACTGGGACGGGCGCCCAGCATCCTCTACGGACTAGGAGAAATAGATTTACCGGTAGGTTTAAAATCTTATTTTCTCTTACGTCCTAGAGGATGCTGAGGACTCCGTAAGGACCATGGGGTTTATACCAAAGCTCCCAATCGGGCGGGAGAGTGCGAATGACTCTGCAGCACCGACTGAGCAAAAGCTAGGTCCTCGTCAGCCAGGGTATCAAACTTGTAGAATTTAGCAAAGGTGTTTGACCCCGACCAAGTAGCCGCTCGGCAAAGCTGTAATGCCGAGACGCCTCGGGCAGCCGCCCAAGAAGAACCCACCTTCCTAGTGGAATGGGCCTTAACCGAACTTGGAACCAGCAATCCAGCCGTAGAATAAGCCTGCTGAATCGTATTACAGATCCAGCGAGCAATAGTCTGCTTTGAAGCAGGTGCGCCAATCTTATTAGCAGCATACAGGACAAACAGTGCTTCTGTTTTCCTAAGTCTAGCCCTTCTGGCTACATACATTTTCAAAGCCCTGACTACGTCCAGGGACCTGGAATCCTCCAAGTCACTCGTAGCCACAGGCACTACAATAGGTTGGTTCAAATGGAAAGAAGAAACCACCTTAGGCAAAAAGTAAGGGCGTGTCCTCAATTCCGCTCTATCCACATGAAAAATCAAGTAGGGGCTCTTGTGAGACAAGGCCGCCAATTCTGACACTCGCCTTGCCGATGCTAAGGCCAACAACATGACCACCTTCCAGGTAAGAAATTTCAACTCAACCTTGTTAAGTGGCTCAAACCAGTGTGATTTTAGGAACTGCAACACCACGTTCAGGTCCCACAGTGCCACTGGAGGCACATAAGGAGGCTGGATGTGCAGCACTCCCTTTACAAACGTCTGGACTTCTGGATGAGAAGCCAATTCCTTCTGAAAGAAAATCGAAAGGGCCGAAATTTGCACCTTAACAGAACCTAATTTCAGTCCCATATCCACTCCTGTTTGCAGGAAGTGGAGAAAACGCCCCAGATGAAAATCTTCCGTAGGCGCGTTCTTGGTTTCACACCAAGACACATACTTTCGCCAGATACGGTGATAATGTTTCACCGTCACCTCCTTCCTAGCCTTTATTAAAGTAGGGATGACCTCCTCCGGAATCCCCTTCTCCGCTAGGATTCGGCGTTCAATCGCCATGCCTTCAAACGTAACCGCGGTAAGTCTTGGAATGTACAGGGCCCCTGTTGCAACAGGTCCTCCCTCAGAGGGAGAGGCCAGGGATCTCCTGTGAGCATCTCTTGAAGATCTGAGTACCAGGCCCTTCGAGGCCAGTCTGGAACAACGAGTATCGTCTGTACTCTTCTTCGCCTTATGATCCTCAACACTTTTGGTTTCGAAGAAGACTCTCCGCTTGTCGAAGGCCGTTGTATATGGCTCTGAGTTCCAACACATTGATGTGTAGACAGGACTCCTGGTCTGACCACAGTCCCTGAACATTTCTTCCTTGGGTGACTGCTCCCCACCCTCGGAGGCTCGCGTCCGTGGTTACCAGGATCCAGTCCTGAATTCCAAACCTGCGACCCTCCAGCAGGTGAACACTTTGCAGCCACCATAGGAGAGACACCCTGGCCCCTGGGGACAGAGTTATTTTCCGATGTAAGTGCAGATGCGACCCGGACCATTTGTCCAGAAGGTCCCATTGAAACGTCCTCGCATGGAACCTGCCGAAGGGGATGGCCTCGTAGGCCGCCACCATTTTCCCCAGAACTCGAGTGCATTGATGAACTGACACCCTTTTCGGTTTTAGCAGGTCTCTGACCATGTTCGGGATGTCCTGGGCTTTTTCCAACGGGAGAAAAACCTTCATTTGTTCCGTATCCAGTATCATACCTAGGAACGTTAATCGAGTTGTCGGAATCAACTGTGACTTCGGTAGATTCAGAATCCAACCGTGTTGCTGGAGCACTCTCAGAAAGAGCGTTACACTGCTCAGCAATTTCTCTCTTGATCTCGCCTTTATCAGGAGATCGTCCAAGTATGGGATAATTGTGACTCCATGCTTGCGCAGTATCACCATCATTTCCGCCATTATCTTGGTGAAAATCCTTGGGGCCGTGGTAAGCCCAAATGGCAACGTCTGAAATTGGTAATGACAATCCTGTACAGCGAATCTCAGGTACTCCTGATGGGAGGGATATATGGGGGCATGAAGGTACGCATCCTTTATGTCCAGTGACACCATAAACTCCCCCTCCTCCATACTGGCTATAATCGCCCTGAGCGATTCCATCTTGAATTTGAATCTTTTCATGTAGAGGTTTAGGGATTTTAGATTCAAAATAGGTCTTACCGAACCGTCCAGTTTCGGGACCACAAAGAGGGTTGAGTAGTAGCCTCTTCCCTGCTGGTTCAAGGGAACCCTGATAATTACTCGCTGTAGACACAGCGTTTGAAATGCAGCTAACACTACATTCCATTCTGGTGTAGAGGCTGGTAATGCCGACTTGAAAAATCGGCGCGGGGGCACCTCTTCGAATTCCAGTTTGTAACCCTGGGAGACTATTTCCAACACCCAAGGATTCAGGCCTGAGCTGACCCAGGCCTGGCTGAAAAGTCGAAGACGTGCCCCCACCGGTGCGGAGTCCCGCAGGGGAGCCCCAGCGTCATGCTGAGGATTTTGTAGTAGCCGGGGAGGACTTTTGTTCCTGGGCACCTGCCGAAGCGGGTGCTCTTTTCCCTCTGGCAAGGAAGGAGGACCCCCGACCTCTTCTGGACTTTTGCGACCGAAAGGACTGCATCTGATACTGTGGTATTTTCTTTTGCTGTTGGGGAATGGTAAAAAACTTGATTTACCTGCGGTAGCTGTGGAAACCAGGTCCGTCAGCCCATCCCCAAACAATACGTCTCCCTTATAGGGTAGGACTTCCATATGCTTTTTTGAGTCCGCATCACCCGTCCATTGGCGAGTCCATAAGGATCTTCTCGCTGAGATAGACATGGCATTGGCTCTGGAAGCCAGCAATCCAATATCCCTTTGAGCATCTCTCATAAATAAGACTGCATCTTTAATATGGGCTAGGATTAACAATACAGTATCTCTATCCATGGTATCAATTTCAGCCGTCAGATTATCTGTCCATGCTGAAATTGCGCTACATACCCATGTCGATGCAATTGTCGGTCTTAGCACAGCTCCAGTATGCGAATAAATAGACTAAAGTAGTCTCCTTGAGGGTCGCTGTGTCTGGAGACGGTAGCGCCACTTTCTTGGACAGGCGCGTTAAGGCCTTGTCCACAGTGGGAGGTGATTCCCAACGCACCCTGTCCTGTTTAGGGAAGGGGTATGCCATATAAATTCTTTTGGGGATCTTTTCCGGAGTCTCCCAAGCCTTTTCAAAGAACTCATTTAGTTCATGAGATGTGGGAAAATGTATAATCTGTTTCTTTCCCTTAAACATGTGTACCCTCGTGTCTGGAACAGAGGGTTCAACAGCAATATGCAACACATCCCTTATTGCTACAATCATACACTGAATGCTTTTTGTCACCTTAGGGTGCAATTTTTCTTCATCATAGTCGACACTGGAATCAGAGTCCGTGTCGGTAGTAGTGTCCACAATTTGCGCCAAGGGACGTTTTTGAGGCCCTGTGAGTCGGTCCAATCCGAGGATTGACCCCCTGATGCCTCCCTGGATTCAGCCTTATCAAGCCTCTTATGTAAAGATGCCACACTTGCATTCAACATATGCCACATGTCCATCCATTCCTGAGTCGGCACAACCGACGGGGACACACCACTCATTTGCTCCACCTCCTCCTTGGAGAAGCCTTCCGCCTCAGACATGTCGACATGTACGTACCGACACCCCACACACACAGGGATAAACCTATAAGGGGACAAAACCCCAACCAGGTCCTTAGGAGAGACAGAGAGAGAGTATGCCAGCACACACCCAGCGCTCAAATAACACTGGAAAAAATAAATGACCAGATAGCGCTTATATATATATATATATATATATATATATATATATATATATATATATACTATCCAATTCCCACTCACTGCGTTACCAATGTGCCCCCCTCCTCTTTTTCCAGCCTGTGAAAGCGTTCAGCAGGGGAGAGACCGGGGAGCCAGCGTTCTCATGCAGCTTCTGTGGAGAAAATGGCGCTGGTTAGTGCTGAGGATCAAGCTCCGCCCCCCCAACGGCGGGCTTCGGTCCCAGTGTAATTGTAATAAAATGGCGGGGGATCTGTGATTTACTGCCTCCGCAGCCTAATCATACTCTATTGCCCAAAATTGAGGATTATTGCTGCCCAGGGCGCCCCCCCCCCTGCGCCCTGCACCCATCAGTGCTGCCTCTGTGTGTTGTGTCTGGGAGCAATGGCACGCAGCGGTACGGCTTCTATCTTCCGGCATCTGTGAGGACGGCGGCGCGGCTCCGGGACGAACCCCAGGGTGAGACCTGTGTTCCGACTCCCTCTGGAGCTAATGGTGTCCAGTAGCCTAAGAAGCAGAGCCTATCAGTTAAGTAGGTCTGCTTCTCTCCCCTCAGTCCCACGATGCAGGGAGCCTGTTGCCAGCAGGACTCCCTGAAAATAAAAAACCTAACAAAATTCTTTTTCTACAGAAAACTCAGGAGAGCTCTCTGCAGTGCACCCTTCTCCTCTGGGCACAGAACCTAACTGAGGTCTGGAGGAGGGGCATAGAGAGAGGAGCCAGTGCACACCCATAGGAAAAGTTTTTTAGGTGCCCATGTCTCCTGCGGAGCCCGTCTATACCCCATGGTCCTTACGGAGTCCCCCCTTAGGACGTAAGAGAAAATGGGAGTAAAAACAGGCGAAAATGCCTGCAATTGAATACCTCGTGTCAAAATATTGCCTTTTTTTGACCAGTCGAAAAAAATAGCACTTAATTGAATACCCCCCTGTGTCTTTTGGAGGTATTTGGGACATTTTATTGCTCACAAGATATACGAATTCCACAAAGACATTTTGTCGGCATTGCATATTGCCTCTGCATGCAGAATGTTGGCTTTATTTAAATATATATCTATATATATAGTATGTGCACTTTTTGTCACTCAACAGGAGACACATTTGAGCTGAATACATGCCAACTACACATCCCACTGCAGCCTCCTCCCACTCCTACCTACAAGATTTTGCACGTGTTGCTTCCTATCTTTGGAATGCTCTACCTCTCCCCATCCGACTCTCCACCTCTCTACAAAACTTCAAACGGGCTCTCAAGACCCACTTCTTCACCAAACCCAGCCAACTCTCCTCCTAACCCTCTTGTCTATGCTCACTGTCTACCCAGTCTGTCACTCTGGTCTGTTAGCCCCTCACCTTTTAGATTGTACGCTCGCAAGAGCAGGGACTTCTTTCCTCATGTGCCTTTCCTTTTCTTACTTACACAATCTTATACTCCTTACTCCCTTTGATGGCACCTAACCCCAGGTTTTCTATACTTGTCCTATACTGTGAATGTGGTTTTCTTGTTTGCTCATTTTATTATGTACTGTGTAATGGGCGCTGCGGATCCCTTGTGGCACCATGTAACTAAAGGATAATAATAATAATTACATAAAAGTCAACCATTTTTAAACAAAATGTAAATTTGTAGTTCTAAGATTCTGCATAAATAGGTTTCATGTGTTGGTAAGAGCACACTAGTAGCAATTTAGCTATTTTATGAAACACAATAAAAGTGTCTCTCCTGATTTGTGCTCTAGTGTCCCTTTTGACTCATTTTAGCAACCACAACGCAACAAAATTCACCTAGATAAGGCTAGAACAGCTTTCTTTGCTTAAGCACTTATCTGGTATCCTTTAAAATGTGCTATGCTGGTTTTAACTAGTGTCATAAAAGCATTAAATTCCACAAGCAGCATCGCTAATGGCCTCTTGTCAGAGTTGCTCTCAACATGCAGTTTTACACACCACCTGATGTCCATCATGGGATCTAAGAAAGGGTCTTTTTGGCAATGCATTATGTACAAGTTGTTCCTGCCACTCTCATCATCTTTATGTGTTAGATCTCAATTGGTCTTGTTCATTTTCTTCATTTGATCTTTAACTTTTTATCTGAGGCATTTCCTGTCAGACTTGCTTAAGTATCCCTTGCTGGTAACTCTCACATCCACAGCACAGAAACGTTCATGATCTATCTGTCTTCACACTGCTGGCTCACGGAATGTACCAGCAAACCACTATGTAAACAGTTTAGCCTCTATATCTGGCTTAGAAACCTTAAATGTCAGAGCTGTGTTGTATTCATTAATGTTTTTCTGTTTAAGTTCCCATATGAAGCTATGTTAGTAACATTTCTTGCAGTTAAGAAAGCCACAATGACAAACTATGACTTTGAAGTAAAGCCATCAGAAGGGGCAGTAAAGGTTCAGTGTACTGATCAAGAAGCATATGTACATTATAAAGGACAAGATCATTAACCAGCGGCCTGTGCGTGAGAATGACTGGGGAGCTTCTGCGGTAGAGTACAGCTTGAGTAATTGTCTTAATAATCAAACATCCTTTTCATACAATATAGATATGTTCTTGCAGTTTCTTAATGGCCACTGTTGGATGCTCTCCATCCATACTCACCAGTGTGGAGACTAATCTGTATACATTTATAACTCGCACGCTTTATCACAATAGGACTGGTGCACTGTAACCACACTATCAGCTAAATTTAACGTATCAGTACAGTATTGGATAGAGAACCTCTTTTTTTTTCTGTAATCCTTTGTATTGGTCTCAGTCAAGTGTCCTTGCCATCGCAGCAGAAGCCTCAATCAAATATAGTTGAAATGTATATTACTTACCTGTTTCTTAATTAAAAACATATTGACAGTTGTGGGGTCTCTGGGAGAAGTTGGTCGAGGTCCCAAAAATTTAGCAAATTGACTATCAGTGTTACTTATCAGCCTTATCTAACAGAACCGTGTATTTAGCGGTGCCTGCTATATCCAGAACATGTGTTATGCCAGTCTCTGTATGTGAAACAGTGTTTCTGCACTTTGCATGAAGTTTGACACAGATACACCAAAGAAATTACGTAGAGGGCTGCATTACCACCGATAGCCACTGTACCACCACTGTAGCAACATATTAAAACAAATTCAAAAAACATTGGTAAGTTAATAATCTTCTGACAAAAAAATAAAAAATGAAGCCGAGTATGTATGCATGTATGTGCATCCATGTGATAAGGATAAGGAATATAGACTGTAAACTCCACTGGTGAAGGGACTTTATGCTGTAAAGTATGTGTGCACTATATAAATAATTGTTAATAAATATTACAACAACGCAAACTGACAAAGCTGAGGAGGAGATCTTTCTGATCTAAACCACTTCCTTTTTGGTGATCACACCTGCATGAATGATTCCCCCTATGAAAGTACCTCAAACACTAACTGGGGGATACTCTCTTCAGACAGGTCACTATAAAGCATCGTCATCTATCCTACTAGCTACAGTCTACCAGAGGCAGGAATTCAATCCAACTTGTCATGTACAGATGTGTCCTCCTATTTCTAGCCTCAATACACCACTCAGCGTGAGATGCCTGGCATGAATAAGCAATTCTGCCAATGTCAGGAGTCTTTTTTTGCTGAAAATGTGACTAGGACGCACAAGTAGACTGTGCCTATTTGATAAGTGACACTTGTATATTGTGTGTGACTGAGGGGGTAATTCAGAGTTGATCGCAGGAGCAAACTTGTTAGCAGTTAGGCAAAACCATGTGCACTGCAGGTGGGGCAGATGTAACATGTGCAGAGAGTTAGATTTGGGTGATTTATATTGTTTCTGTGCAGGGTAAATGCTGGTTGCTTAATTTTTACACTGCAATTTAGATTTCAGTTTGAACACACCAATCCGAATGTAACTCTCTCTGCACGATATACCTGCCCCCCCCCCCCCCCCTCTCCCCTGCAGTGCACATGGTTTTGCCCAACTGCTAACAAGTTTGCTGCTGCAATAAACTCTGAATTAGGCCCTGAGTCTGTATATGGAGTACAATGGACCTTGGATTGGAAAAAAGCTGCAATTGTAGCAATTGCTTTATAGATTCACTTACACACAAATGTAGTGTCCTGAGGCATCTTAGCTGTGCTGTGACCAAAATGCATTTTCTGCAAAAAGACGCCCAAAGCTAGCAGAGTCTCACGGGACATTATGCACTGAGAGGGGCTGTTTGGCGGGACTGCAGCAATGATGTACGAGGACACATCTGTACGCATCCAAACATTCTTATCAGGTACACTCCAAAACTCTCACTAATCTTAATCATTCATACCACAGACATCACTAATTACATATGTCATTCACGCAGCTGAACTGCCAAATTTGAAACAAACTTTAATATGAAGATCATTTTGTCTGTCCTAATCCCTGCAGAGTACCTACTATATGTAGGCCTGTGGCAAAGTATGGTGCTAGCACAATAGTACTCTCCCAGCTCTCCATGGTCCATTTTACCCTCCAAGCCCTGGTAAGCTGGGTGAAATACTACATTATCTAAAGTCCCTGCAAAATAAACAAGACTGCCAAGACCATAAACACAAACTGCAGGCAATTGCCCAACAGGAATATTCCTCATTCCATAATTGTCACTCACATTTCAAAGTTGTAAAGAAAGGCAAAATAAACTACAGATGACCATCTGTTTAACATAGAAGCTGCTTAGAGAGTGCACCTACTAAGTATTACCATGTTTGTAGTTAAAAGGCGGACACTGTTAAAAGGCTGTAAATTACACAAACAAGTCAGCATGCAGGGTTCAACATGTATTAAACCTGGAGAAGGGATAAAGCAGTGATAAATGCAAGGTGATAACGCACCAGCCAATCAGCTCCTAACTGACATTTTACAAACCTGTAATGATTGGCTGGTGCGTTATCACCTTACACTTATCACTGATTTTTCACTTCTCCAGGCTTAAAACATCTGCTCCAGTGTCCCTGGTGTGAGTGTTAACATTTTAACTATCAAACTCACCTACAGAAGACCAAAATTCTGAAAGCTTTCCCAGCAAAACCTAAAGCCAGAAGATGATGGGCTACTAAGTAATATACATCAAATCTACTACGTCCAAGTGTCCAAACAATTCTGACGTCAAGAACTAAAAAAACAGAATAAGGACCCCGGGGACTACTGGTGGAACAATATGGTGCTGCACTTAGAACACCCCTTGCAGGAACGATTTGAGCCACCATAGGAAAAAGACACACAGTACAGACACAACTGGACCTTTAAGGATCCCAGCCACAAGCCAGTATTTATCTCCTAAAGGGCCAACATCGGGTCTACTCGGAACCCGTGTAAGAACTTCTGGACCTTCCCCCACCCCCAATCAGACTATCTTTATAGTGAATACCATCAACCAAAGAAAATACATAGGGGGGAGGAGGGGTATTCAATTAGTGCAATTTTTTTGTTCCAGTCAAAAAAAGCCGTCGCTTTTCGCCCATTTTAGGTTGAATTTACATTCATCTATTCATGGCCCATGACGATTTTTCGACTGTTCGAAAAATCCAACACTGGCGAAAACCATGTGTATCAGTGAATTTGCCGCCGATACATGTATTTTGGCGCATTTGCAGGCATTTTCACCTGGTTTTGGTGCAATTTTCACCCATGCCAATTCGAAAGGAAAGGAAAACGGCATGGGCGAGAATGGATTGAAAAACGGTCGAAAATAGAATACCCTGTGTCAAATTAGTGCCGTTTTTTCGACCAGTTGAAAAAAACATCACTTAACTGAATATCCCCTAAAGGAAAAAAAAAAAAAAATCCACCCATTGACCCCCACAGGGAAAGAAATAAAGTGTCCCAAATGACGGCTTGGGGTTGGCTTCTAATGATGTTGCAGGTGCAGCTGCTTAAAATGTCCCCTTTATGAGGGCAATGTAGAGAACAGCAGCTCTTTCAAGGCGGCATTGGTCAGCAACTGGCTGCCCGTATTCTAAACACTCTGCCTCCCAACCATTCTCACAGTCAGTGCCCTAAAGTTACCCTTTGCTTCCTTCTTTCCTATTTCTTGGTCCGTCCTTGTATAATCTTCACCTACATGCCCAGTTTTTCCATTACCTTTATAAATACCTACATTATAAAAGTCGCTACCTGCAGCAACTGCGTTTCACCAGGACTTCTAATGTATATAGTTAAGGAAAAAAAATTAAAAAAAATACATCTTACACCATACACATAATTATACAGTCACTGACATTTGCCTTCCCAACAACCCATGAAATGTAAAATTTACCATGCAAGCCAACACTACGTTCTGAGCCTGAACATGTTATTTCTACTCCCAAGCTTCTCTCACGTCCTCAAGCACCACATACAAGCCATGCCAACCGCCTATACCATTCTGAGCGATGTATACAGACGCCGGGATCCCAACCAATTAATAGCTCGACAGTCAGCATACCGACTGACAGGGATTTTTCCCACTCGTGGGTGTCCACGACACCCACAGCGTGGGAATAAAACCTGTGGCGAGCGCAGCGAGCCACCAAGCACGAAAGGGGCTTCGTTGTGCTAGCCCCCTGCCGGCAATCTAAAGCTCGGGAACCCGTCGCCTGCATGGTGACCGGCGGGATCCCAATCGCCGGTCACCCGAACCCAACCCAGTTATTGTACTCATTTACATTGTGTATGTATTGGGATGGTAAATCTGACTAAAAAAACATGGACACTTACAACTGGAGTTCTCCTTTAAAAACACTTCTACTACGCGGCGTTTTTGGCCTAGTGTTACTAAAAATACATAATAATTGGTATAAAGCAAACTACTTATTTTCTGTATTTTCTTTTTATTCGAAAACAGACCAGTGAGCTCAGTAACAATGAATCCAGGCTGCCTGCACATGAGCGCACATCTGGTGGCAGACATATAATATGCAGCTTGGTGGCGTTGCTGATGGCAACGCTCAGACGGACACCAAAAATTAAAGTACGGGAAACCTGCAAAGAAAGAGTAAGTTGTTAGCAACAATTATACAGTTTCCCATGATGTTTATTGTGCTTTTTATAGACATTCATGTTTGACCTCCAATTATACAGACATGGTGTAGCTGGCTTGTGTTTGGAATTAACAATATTTTTACCAAATCTTTTTTTGTCCACTTTTGGAGCAAATACAGATAAAATATATGAGATCTATTACTGGACAAGTAACTGGGGAGTTGTCTGAAAAATCGCAAATATGTACATATATAAAAAGAAATAATGATTGCATTTATTTATGTTGTAAAATGTAGGGGCCAATGATAAGCAAATATAATAAACCTTCCCCTGATCTCTGTTCATGAATCATTTGTGCTGCAGCACAAGCCATTTTAGAAAAGGGAGTACTGGAAGTGGCACACTGAGCACACAAGCACAGAAATCATGTTACTGTGGAGATATACTGTAGGGATAGTCTAAGAGAGAAGTAAATTGGAGAGAAATAAAGTACAAACCAATCAGTTCCTAATTGCCAAGTTACAGGCTGTGTTTGAAAAAGGACAGTTAGGAGCTGACTGGCTGGTACTATATATATATCTCTACAAGTTTTAGTACATACACCCCTCAGTGACAGAACCGTAAGACTGATGTGGCACAGCTCTCCCATCGGCCTTGCTTAGCCGTGTTCTAAATGAGGGTCAGATTTATTAAGCCTGGTGAAGTGATAAAGTGGAAAGTGATAACGCAGCAGCCAGTCCGCTCCTAACTGTCATTTTTCAAACCCAGGCTGCAACATGGAAGTTAGGAGCTGATTGGCTGGTGTATTATCACCTTCCACTTTATCACTTCACTTGGTTTAATAAATCTACCCCTGATTCTCTAATGTCTCAAATAAGTCACCTTTAGTCATCTATATATTCAAAAGGCTCTGGGGGCTCTGGTTCTTGCTCCTCCTCCTCAATTTTTGGACCATGAGCAGCAACTGGTTCCACTAGTTGCTCTTCTTCCTCACTAGTGTCTCTGAGGATAATGATGCCACCAATTGAAAGCTGTAAAGAATGAATAAGTTTAAATGCATAATAATGTAAAATAGGATTTTAAATACCTACCGGTAAATCCTTTTCTCATAGTCCATAAGAGATACTGGGGACACTTAGTACGATGGGTTATAGATGGGGTCCAAAAGAGCCGGTGCACTTAAATGTGCTTCAAATAGGGTGGGCTGGCTCCTCCCCTCTCTGCCCTTCCCCACAGTCCAGTCTAGGAAAACTGTGCCTGAAGGAGATGGACATACTTGAGAGGAGGAGACATGACAAGACAACAGGTGGTGAGATTAACTAACCTGCACACAGCAGAACAAACATACTAGCAACTGCTAGTGAAACCAGAAACAGCTGATGTAAAAACTTCACACAAGAACAATAACTTGCAGGAAACGGCGAAGCACCCAATATCCCTTATGGACTACGAGAAAAGGATTTACACCTGTAGGTAATTAAAATCTTATTTTCTCTATCATCCATAAGGGATACTGCGGACACTTCGTATGATGGGGACGTCCCAAAGCTCCCAGAACGGGTGGGAATATGCCGAGACACCTGCAGTGCCGTATGTCCAAATTGGACATCCTCTGCAGCCAGGGTATCAAACCTGTAGAACTTGACAAACGTGTTTGTCCTTGACCAGGTAGCGGCCCGGCATAGTTGCAAGGCCGAGACCCCACGGGCAGCCGCCCAGGAAGAACCCACAACCTGGTAGAGTGGGCCTTGATAGACCGAGGAACAGGCAAAGCACCGAAGCATAGGCCTGTTGAATCATAAGCTTAATCCAATGGGCAATCGACTGCTTCAAAGCAGGACAATCCTTCTTGTGAGCATTGCGAGCATCATACAGCACAAAGAGGGAATCCGACTTCCGGACAGCAGCTGTCCTCTTGATATAAACCTTCAGGCCTCGCACTACATCCAAGGACTCAGGAATTGAGGAAGTAGCCGAAGCCACCGGAACCACAATAGGCTGATTCAGGTGGAATGCAGAAACCACCTTAGGCAGGAACTGCTGTTTACTCCTCAGCTCCGCTCTGTCCTTATGAAAGACCAAGTAGGGACTTCTGACAAAGCTCCAAGTTCCGAAACATGCCTAGGGAAAGCCAAAGCCAAGAGCTTGACATCAAGTAAAGCAGCCAATTTCTTCTGAAAGAAAATGGACAAGGTCGAGATCTGAACTTTTATGGAGCCCATTCATAGGCTCATACCCACACCAGCCTGCAAAAAAACGCAAAAAGCGCCCCAGGTTGAAATCCGTGGTCTGATACTTTCGGCCCTCCCACCAGGATATGTATAGTTTCCAGATATGGTGGTAATGCTTCAACGTGACCGCTTCCCTGGCTTGAATCATGGTGGTAATAACCTTACCCGGAATTCTTTTCTCAGCTGGAAGGTTCCGCTCAACTGCCATGCCGTTAAACGAAGCCGCCGTAAATCCAGGTAGACGAACGGCCGTTGCTGAAGAAGATCCTCCCTTAGTGGTAGAGGCCACGGTTCTTCTATTGCCATGGCCAGAAGATCCGCATACCAAACTCTTCAAGGCCAATCGGGGGCAGTGAGAATTGCCTGAACTCCCTCTCTTCTTATTCTTTTTAGAACCCTGGGGAGTAACTGAATCCGAGGAAACAGGTACACCAGCCGGTAAACCCACGGTGTCCGCGCATCCACTGCCGCTGCCAGAGGGTCCCTCGTACTGGAACAATAGCACTGAAGCCTGTTACTGAATCAAGAGGCCATCAGATCGATCTGAGGACAACCTCACAGATCTGTTATTAGTCGAAATACCTGCGGATGGAGACCCCACTCTTTTGGGTGTAGGTCGAGACTACTGAGGAAGTCCGCCTCCCAGTTGTCCACTCCCGGAATGAATATGGACGAGACTGCCTTTGCATCCCTTTCTACCCAGAGAAGTATCTTGGAAACCTCCCGCATGCAGGCCCTGGTTTTAGTTCCTCCCTGCTGATTGATGTACACCACAGCCGTGGCGTTGTCTGACTGAACCTGAATGGCTCGACCTTGAAGCAGAGGAGACGCCTGTAGCAGAGCATTGTATATCGCTCTGAGGTCCAGTATGTTTATAGGAAGACTAGCTTTGAGACTTGACCACCTGCCCTGAAACTGTGTCCCTTGGGCGACAACCCCCCAGCCTCGAAGGCTTGCGTCTGTGTTCAAGAGAATCCAATCCTGGATTCCAAATCGCCGCCCCTCCAAGAGGTTGGAGGGTCGCAACCACCACAGGAGAAATCTTGGCCTCCGGTGAGAGATGTATGACCTGGTGCATCTGCAGATGCGAACCCGACCATTTCTTCAGGAGATCAAGTTGGAATGTCCTCGCATGGAATCTGCCAAATTGAATGGCCACGAAGGACCTTTCCCAACAGACGGATGCAAAGATGTACCGAGACCCGGTTTGGCTGCAGAACCGCTCGAACTAACTACTGAAGTGTCCTTGCCATGTCCGCAGGAAGGAAGACCTTCCGAGCCGCTGTGTCCAGGGTCATGCCGAGGAACTGGAGACGCTGGGTCGACTCGAGGCGGGATTTTTTTAAGTTTAGAATTCAACCGTGGTGTGACAGCAGGGATGTCATGCGGCAGATGCTGTCCAGCAGTAGTTCCTTTGATCTCGCTTTCATCAGCAGATCGTCCAGGTAGGGGACAATGTTCAGGCCCTGAAACCTGAGTTGGAACATTTCCGCCATCACTTTGGTGGAGACACTTGGAGCCGTGGATACGCCAAAGGGCAGTGCCTGGAACTGGTAGTGTTCCTCCAGCAGAACAAACCTGAGGTAGGCCTGATGAGGCGGCCATATCGGAATATGGAGGCATGCGTCCTTTATGTCCAGAGACTAAAAACTCCCCCTCCTCCAGATCTGAGATCACTGCTCAGAGACTACAATTTTGAATTTGAAAACCCCAGATATGGGTTTAACGATTTTAGGGTCAAAATTGGCCTCGCTGATCCGTCCTGCTTTGGTACCACAAAAAGGCTGGAATAATATTCTTTGCTCCGTTGTTGAAGTGGCACTGGAATAATAACCTGGGTCTGAGCCAATATTTAAAATGGCCTCCTGTAGTGTGAGGCGCATGTCTTCCGAAACCTGTAATCCCGATTTGAAAAAACTGTGAGGCGGAGAACTTTAGAACTCCAGTTTGTAGCCCTGGAAGATCAGGTCTGTTACCCAAACATCCCGACAGGAGCTGCTCCAAATGGGGCTGAAGAATCTCAGACGAGCTCCCACCCTGAGATTCCCCATGGGCGGAGGGACACAGTCATGCAGAGGGTTTTGAGGAGACAGAGCTGACGCCCTGGTCCTGAGACCCTGTGGTGGCAGGCTTACGTGACTTACCTCTGGAGCCTCATGTCGCATTTGAGGCACCTCTGGCATTTCCTTTAAACCGCGCAGTCCGAAAGGACTGCAGTGAAGGCCCAGTGTAAGAAGGTCTAGCCGGTGGAGCTGCAGATGGGAGGTACGTTGACTTTCCAGTGGTAGCCTTCGAAATCCAAGTGTCTAACTTACCTCCAAACAGCCAATCTCCTGTGAAGGGTAAGGCCTCCACACTCCGTCTAGACTCTGCGTCTGCCACCCACTGATGTTGCCACAACGCCCTGCGTGCAGAAACCGCCATGGTAGAGGTACGAGCATTTATAATGCCAATCCCTTTGTCTCACAAAGGAAATGGGCAGACTCCTGGATATGCTGAATCAGCGTCACCATTTCAGCCAGGGACTTATCCCCAGTGAGGCCTTCTTGAAGGTTACCTGCCCAAGTATGTATGGAGGAGTCACCCGAACATCTTGCAATAACAGGTATTTGGGAGGCCCCTGCTGCAACATAAATAGATTTCAAAGTTGTCTCTATTTTCCTGTCCAAAGGTTCCTTTAAGGCAATAGCCCCTGGAACAGGAAGCACTGTCTTTTTAAACAGGCGTGATACTGAAGCATCAACAGCAGAGAGAGTCTCCCAGATCTTCCTTACCTCATGGGCAAAAGGAAAGGCGGCAACTAATTTCTTTGTCACCTGGAATTTCTTGTCCAGAGCAGCCCATGGCTCCCTGAAAAGATCATCCAGTTCCTTTGAATCAGGAAATGTGACCAGCAATTTTTTCTGTGCAGAGAAAAAGGATTGCTGTATATCAGCCTCATTCCCAGGAATATAAAACAAGATGGAGGCTGCGCTGGAATTAATATGTAACAATAATATTGATGTATTTAGGAATTCAGAATTTAATACGAATTAATACACTAAAATCTAGGGGTAAATATACCCTAATGCATGCACCAATAGGTTAAGAAGTACAAATAGTACAATAAATAAAACAAGGGTTACCCAAACCGCCAGGAATATTGAGAAAGCTTTCAAAACAGGAAGTCCGTTCCAAAGTGTTTTCCCCAATATTAAAGTCCAGCATAGGCAATTTAATTGGAGGTATGCAATTGTCCAATTTTGAAACTTTACCGCTAGAGGGTATGATGCTCCTGATGTTTAAAATGGTGAGCTCCTCATGCAATGCAGTGAGCAAAGTTCATCGGTTCAGCTGGATGCAAAGTCCTCCAAATATGGATGGTATTCTAGATTGCCGTAGGGGATGGTTCGGTCTCCAATTGGAATCCTGGCGTGGGTCCCTGTACACCTAGCCAAATATAAGGGTCCCACAGCGGGTTCTCCCCAATATCTACACCCCTGTACCAGTGTCCAGCCGTGAGCGGGTTCTCCGCCTTATCTACACCCCTGTACCAGTGTCCAGCCGTGGAGTATCCTCTGGAGGAGCTGGCTGTCCTGCTGCAATGCTGAGAATAAAAGTGGTCCCAGCAACTATTTACACTACCGCTGGACTACCCAGGGGGACTCCGTATGCCCGCCCGCGTCACACCAAGAACCAGGGGGGGGGGTCAACACTCACCCCTCTTCTGTCCTCAGGCTCTGTGCCGGGAGTGTGCGGCGTGCTGCTGGTGGTGTGCACAAGAGCACAATGCCTGCAGTACACTGACCCTCAGGACCTCCAGAAGGCCGATGTCAGTCTCGCCCAGCATCCCTCGGTGCAGGTAGGCTGATGTCCAACAGCCTACCTGAAAATAATAAACATTTAAAATAAACTGAAGAAAAATTCTCTGGAGCTCCAGTGTGTGCATCCTCTCCTGAGGGCACATTTTTCAAAACTGGGCTGTGGGGGAGGGCATAGAGGGGAGGAGCCAGCACACCCTATTTGAAGAAAATTTAAAGTGCACCGGCTCCTTTTGACCCCATCTATACCCCATCGTACTAATTGTCCACAGTATCCCTTGTGGATGACAGAGAAATTAAATTTGAAGTATTATACACATTTATTTACATACAAAAAGCATGCTAACTGCTGGACCCACCTCCCCAAGTTCTCCAAATGAATCAGACATCTACTTTTCCATTTAGTTAATTATTTATACTTTGGGGCTTTAGCCACATCTTGTTTTATTTGCCAAAGCAATGCACAGGAATACTGGGGTGATGTACATGCTGCTTTGTGATATTGCAAGCATTGGAGACAGAAGACTATATGGACGATGTCAGCCTAGGGTGACTGACTTTCTGGGAAGTCACAACCTGCTGTACTTATGCATAGTTGCATTTTTACTTTTAGAATTGACACAACTGAAAAAGAGGAGACTTGGGGCTCCTTGTGAAGGAATGCATTCACTGACAAGCATTCTATATCAGCATTCACCAAAAACTTTGTACAAAATATAATTTAATCAAGCTGTTGGGGGGAGGTCACACTGAAGAAGTTTATTGTATTTTATTTAAAAAAAAGATATTGAAGTGTATAAAAAGTGGTGTAATCATAATTCATAGGGGAAAAAAAAGATGTACTAGTAGTAACCAGAATCCAACTGTCAAAATGAATGCGCACATCTGATCACTAACGAGTGCAGCATTTTGTTTGCAGAGAACATCACTCTGTATGATACCACATAGTGTCCCTCCGGTTATACTCACAGGCTTAAAGGGTTGGTAACGGGTGCCCTCTGGCATGCTAAGTACTTTGAGTTGCGCTGGCATCACACGAGCTGGGTTCTCAAGGAGCTGGAAGTTTGGCTCTGGCTCCTTCTTTTTCTCTTCTTTCTTCTCAGTTTCATCCTAGAAAACAGAACACCAATGCATTTGAAAAGACACAGGCATTCCGGGAAGGAGCATCTTCAGCAACATCATGCTTTATAGTCTATTATTCACTTCATGAACAACACAATGTATTAATATCTCCTTCATGTCTGAAACTCCTTAAAGGGTTGCTATTTTCCTTGCATTGGATCAGTTGCTATCATGGCAGGTGGCATTCAGTATGCAGACTGTTGGGATTCCAACACTCAGTATACCGGCGCCGGAAATCCCGAAACCCGGCATACCGACAACTATTCTCCCTCTTCGCGGACCATGACGAAGAATAAATAGCGTGCCATAGTGCGCCACTGTGCCCGCAGCGTGGCGAACGCAGCGAGCCCACAAGGGGCTCATTTGCGCTCGCCCTCCTGCCGGCAATCAGGGATCCCGGCGCCGGTATGCTGGCCGCCGGGATCCCGCTCGCCGGCCACTCATATTACACCGATCATGGCATGTTTCCTGCCTTTTGCTATGTGACAGAGCTACTGTGTTACACATTAAAAACAGAAGTCTAATAAAGGTTTTTACATATCATGGACTTTTAATGTAAATACATGTGAAAGAGTAAACTTCCAAACTGAATTTTTTATTTTTTTATTTAATATATAATTTTACTTCTTCCACTCAATTTCCAAAGCCAACCTAACAGCCTCTATTTTTCTATTCAGCACAATGCCTCTCCAATAATGTCAAAAGGCTAAATAGCCTCAAAAAGAGAGCCAAGAGGTAAAATGTACTACAGCGACATGGATCATGCTGCTATAACACTTCCTGCTTCGCTTCATTACCGCTGCGAAGCAGGAAGCTGTACATCTTGTCTGCCAAAACAGGGGGGAGTGTAAACTAAGTGCTGATGCGCTGCGTCTCCCAGCCCGGCCGGCTCCACTGCGCATGTGCGAGATCTCCCGGAGTCCAGATGCCTCCACAGCCAGGGACAGCTCTGTCCCTTCTGTAGAGACAGGGTAACAGCCATCTGCAGCTGTCGATATACATAGCTGCAGGAGTCTGAATGGATTGGCATGGATATCGGCGTGCTATCTTTTAGACAGCAGTGCCGATATGGACAGGTGGGCCCCCTGTCACTGAGCCCGCCCCGCCGCTTTCATACATGGGGGAGAAGTGGTATCAATGCACATAACATGCGCTGATACCACTTCTCCCCCATAACGACATTTCATACATTCACTCCCAAGTTACTTGCCCTGCTCAAAACTACTTAATGAGATCTGGTCTTTCTATAGAATGCACTTCTCCCAATCTCTTAACCCTAAACTCCCATCCATATACTATCCCACTACATCTCTTTTAGAATTCAAGCTTCTCACACCAAGTTACAAAGCCCTCATCCACTCCTCTCCCATAATTATCACTGGCCTTATCGCCCTTTAAACTCCTATCCATCCTCTTCGCTCAGCTAATGCACGCCGACTCTCCTGCCTACTGATTACTTCCTCCCACTTCCAAGGTTTTGGATGTGCTGCTCCCGGTCTCTGGCATTCTCTACCTCTCCCTAGCAGACTCTCCATAAAACTTTAAACAGGCTCTCAAGACCCACTACTTCACCAAACCCAGCCAACTCTCATCCTAACCCTCTGTTCTACGCTCACTTTTACCCCTTCCCTTTAAAATGTTTTCTTTCACGAGCAGGGCCCTCTTCCCTCATGTGCTTCTCCTTCTCTTACTTAAACCACCTTCTACGCCAAACTCCTTTTGACGGCACCAAATCCCGCGGTTTTCAGCCACCCTAATACTTATTTCAGGGTTGTCTGCTGATGCAGCTATGTTTATATATCATGTACTTGTCCTATACTGTCTTCAACTGTAAAGGCCCATACACACTTGCCGATAAAATGAGCGACATTGCTCATTTTCCCCCTTACTGAGCGACGTTGCTCATTTTTCGGCACGTGTGTATGCCGCCAGCGATGAACGATGCACGGGTTGGCAACGATAGTCGCTGTCGGCAGCGCATGCAAGCTCGATCTGGACTGTCGTTCAGGAGCTGCATGCGCGGCCGGCGGCTGCGTGACGTCACTGAGCGATATGAGCGGTCATATCGCTCAGTGTGTAGGGGCGGCCGCCGACCGGCCCTACACACCGGGCGTTTTCAATGCTGATAGCAAACGATATTACCTTTTGATATCTCAGGAACTCAAAGGTCAAAAGAAATCTTACCCTAAGGTCATCTGCACCTTAGGCAAAGTTACAGCCTATGTAATAAGGGCACACAGAACCCCCGGAGCACCTGCCTGGAATATCTGGACTGCCGAGTAAAAAACAGAAGTTTCTAGTGTACCTTTCTGGGAGGATGCCTGGTAACTATTGATTTGAACTTTTATGAGAACTGTTTGGTTCTCAGTGCTTGTGGTAATTATTCTGTCTCTCAGCTGAAGCAGGACTCTGGGGGCTGTTTTTTATGTTTTATATGTACCCTGTGTGTGTCAGTCTAAAAATGTAATTTTGACTTTACTACACATGATGTAGTTTTCCCTTGCATGCTGACCTGCCACAAATCTGCTACAATTGGTGTGATATTGGATGAGGACGAATCATTTGGAAAACAACATCTACTTAAGGGATGTATTTTAATACATTTATTTAATTGTACCATGTTCTTCCATGTGATGTGGTTTTGATTGGTGGCGCCCCCGGGAGCACTTTTTTCAACTTTTCTCCTTTTATGTTCTGCTTATTTGTTTACATACTCTGTAACTGGGCGCTTTGGATCCTTTGTGGCACCATATAGATAAAGAATAATAATAATGTGATGCCATTGAAAAAGGGGGAGTTTTCAATGCTGATAGCGAACAATATTACCTTTGATATCTCAGGAACTCAAAGGTCAAAAGATATTTTACCCTAATGGGTAACCTTAACCCAGGGATGGTGCAAGGTCTCTCTGCACCTTAGGCAAAGTTACAGCCTACCACCCCCTAACCTGCAAACTCCCCACCACTGCCACCTCTCGGAGGGGAGATGCAGGTGGCCACTAGGGCAAATTGTATCATTATACATATACAGAGAAAAGGGACAACAACCAAGGACTTTTAAAGTTAAAAAGTATAATGTAAACAAATTCACAAAATTTTGTGACACTGGGGCCTTATTCAGCTTCAGTTTTGCGATGCTCCAGGTGCAAACATGTAGTCAGGTGCTGCTTCCTGCTGAAAAGCCAGGATCTAGGGGCATGGAGGAGATGCATCAGGGCTATGAGGTGCAGCTGTGGGGGTGCCCCCCTTTGGGAGCCATGGTTACATCCATCTCCTGTGTTCGTTCACATGACTTGGTGTTACACGTGTCAGCATAACATCAGTGCAAGACCGATGCAACTATAACGTAACCCTTATTGAAGCAATAACTATATACAAGTATTGCAGAAGTCGTCCGCACTTGGGACGGGCGCCCAGCATCCTCTACGGACTACGAGAAATAGATTTACCGGTAAGTAAAATCTTATTTTCTCTAACGTCCTAGAGGATGCTGGGGACTCCGTAAGGACCATGGGGATTATACCAAAGCTCCCAAACAGGCGGGAGAGTGCGGATGACTCTGCAGCACCGATTGAGCAAACATGAGGTCCTCCTCAGCCAGGGTATCAAACTTATAAAATTTTGCAAAAGTGTTTGAACCCGACCAAGTAGCAGCTCGACACAGCTGTAGTGCAGAGACCCCTCGGGCAGCCGCCCAAGAAGAGCCCACCTTCCTAGTGGAGTGGGCCATGACCGATTTTGGTAACGGCAATCCAGCCGTAGAATGCGCTTGCTGAATCGTGTTACAAATCCAGCGAGCAATAGTTTGCTTTGAAGCAGGGGCACTAATCTTGTTGGATGCATACAGGACAAACAGCGCTTCAGTTTTCCTGACTCTAGCCGTTCTGGCCACGTAAATTTTCAGAGCCCTGACCACATCAAGTAACTCGGAATCCTCCAAGTCACGTGTAGCCACAGGCACCACAATAGGTTGTTCATATGAAAAGATGATACCACTTTCGGCAGAAATTGTGAAAGGGTCCGCAATTCTGCTCTATCCATACGGAAAACCAGATAGGGGCTTTTATGTGACAAAGCCGCTAATTCTGACACACGCCTAGCCGAAGCCAAGGCTAATAACATGACCACCTTCCACGTGAGATATTTTAACTCCGCCGTTTTAAGTGGTTCAAACCAGTGTGACTTTAGGAAACTTAACACCACGTTAAGATCCCAAGGTGCCACCGGAGGCACAAAAGGAGGCTGAATACGCAGCACTCCTTTTACAAACGTCTGAACTTCTAGTAGAGAAGCCAACTCTTTTTGAAAGAAAATGGATAGGGCCAAAATCTGAACCTTAATGGAGCCTAAGTTTTAGGCCCAAATTCACTCCAGTTTGTAGGAAGTGAAGGAAACGGCCCAGATGGAATTCTTCCGTAGGAGCATTCCTGGCCTCCCACCAAGAAACATATTTTCGCCATATACGGTGATAATGTTAAGATGTCACGTCCTTCCTAGCCTTTATCAGCGTAGGAATGACCTCATCCGGAATGCCTTTTTCCGCTAGGATCCGGCGTTCAACCGCCATGCCGTCAAACGCAGCCGCGGTAAGTCTTGGAACAGACATGGGCCCTGTTGCAACAGGTCCTGCCTTTAGAGGAAGAGGCCACGGATTTTCTGTAAGCATTTCCTGCAGATCCGGATACCAGATCCTTCGTGGCCAATCTGGAACAATGAGGATTGTTCTCACTCCTCCTTTTTCTTATTATTCTCAACCCTTGGGTATGAGAGGAAGAGGAGGAAATACATAGACTGACTGGAACACCCACAGTGTCACTAGGGCGTCTACCGCTACTGCCTGAGGGTCTCTTGACCAGGCGCAATAACTCTGCAGCTTTTTGTTGAGGCGGGACGCCATCCTGTCTATCTGTGGCAGTCCCCACCGAACTGCAATCTTTGCGAAGACTTCCTGATGAAGTCTCCACTCTCCAGGACGTATGTCTGGTGAGGAAGTCTGCTTCCCAGTTGTTCACTTCCGGAATGAACACTGTTGACAATGCTCTTACACGATTCTCCGCCCAGCGAAGAATTCTGGTGGCTTTCGCCATCGCCACACTGCTCCTTGTGCCGCCTTGGCGGTTTACATGAGCTACTGCGGTGACGTTGTCTGACTGGATCAGAACCGGTTGGTCGCGAAGAAAGGTCTCCGCTTGACGTAGGGCGTTGTATATGGCCCTTAGTTTCAATATGTTGATGTGAAGACAAGTCTCTTGACTTGACCAAAGACCTTGGAAATTTCTTCCCTGTGTGACTGCTCCCCAGCCTCTGAGGCTCGCGTCCGTGGTCACCAGGATCTAGTTCTGAATGCCGAATCTGCGGCCCTCTAGAAGGTGAGCACTCTGCAGCCACCACAGGAGAGATACCCGGGTCCTGGGGGATAGGGTGATCAACTGATGAATCTGTAGATGTGACCCGGACCACTTGTCCAGTAGGTCCCATTGGAAAGTCCTCGCATGGAACCTGCTGTAAGGAATGTTTTTCCCAGGACTCGAGTGCAGTGATGCACTGACACCTGTCTTGGTTTCAATAGGTCCCTGACTAGAGTCATGAGTTCCTGGGCCTTCTCTATCTGAAGGTAAACCGATTTCTGGTCTGTATCCAGAATCATACCCAAGAAGGGCAGACGAGTTATAGGAACCAACTGTGACCTCGGGAAATTGAGAATCCAGCCGTGTTGCTGTGACACCTTCAGCGAAAGTGACACGCTGTTCAACAACTGCTCTTTTGATCTTGCCCTTATTAGGAGATCGTCCAAGTATGGGACAACTGTGACTCCTTGCTTGCGTAGGAGCACCATTATTTCCGCCAATTACCCTGAAATTGGTCATGACAATCCTGTACCGCAATTGTCAGGTACGCCTGATGGGGTGGATAAATGGGAACATGAAGGTATGCAGCCTTTATGTTTAGATACACCATCAAATCCCCCCCTTCCAGGCTGGCGATGACCGCTCTGGGCGATTCCACTTTAACTTTGAACCTTTTCCCGTATAGGTTCAGAGATTTTCATTTTAAAAATAGGTCTGACCGAACCGTACGGTTTCAGGACTACAGCCAAGGTTGAGTCATATCGCCTTCCTTGTTGCAGGAGGGGAAACTTGAGCCCTCCTGTTGGAGATACAATGTGTGAATTGCATTTAATATTATCTCCCTTCCTGGGGGAGAAGCCGGTAGGTCCGATAAGGAAAAACCGGCGAAGAGGCACCTTTCGAATTCCAGCTTGTAACCCTGAGAAACAATTTTTTATTGCCCCGGGAACCACCTGTGAGTGAACTCAGATGTGGCTGAAGAGTCGAAGACGTGCTCCCACTAGGGCGGACTCCCTTAGCGGAGCTCCAGCGTCATGTCATGCGTTGGATGTAGTAGAGGCCGGGGAGGACTTCTGTTCCTGGGAACTAGCTGTGCCCTGTACCCTTACCTCTGGTAAGAAAGGACGCTCCTCGTACTTTCTTGTTATTCTGCGACCGAAAGGACTGCATTTGATAATGTCGTGCTTTCTTAGGCTGTGAGGGAATATAAGGCAAAAGATCAGAATTACCAGCTATAGCTGTGGAGACCAGGTCCGAGAGCCCTTCTCCACACAATTCCTCCGCCTTGTAAGGTAAACCTTCCATATGCCTCTTTTAGTCGGCATCACCTGTCCATTGCATGTTTCACAGGACACTTTAAGCAGAAATCGACAGCGCTATAAACCCATGCCGACACAATCGCCGGTCTGAGTAGTGTACCAGAATGTGTGTAAATGGACTTCAAAGTACTTTTACTGCAAGCTATCTGCAGGATCCCTGAGGATAGCTGTTAAGTCAGCGCTACCTTTTGGGTAAACGTGACAAAGCTTTGTCCACCCTAGGGGAAGATTCCTATCTTATCCTGGCCCTAGTAGGGAAAGGATACTCCCTGAGAATTCTTTTTGGGAAGCTGCAGCTTCTTGTCTGGAGATTCCCGCTCTTTTTCTTCATGAGAGGAGGGAAATTTACCTCAGCTTTCTTCCCCTTAAACATGTGTACCCTTGTGTCAGGGACAGATGAGTCATCAGTGATATGCAAAACATCTTTTATTACAATAATCATATATTGAACACTTTTCTGCCAGTTTTGGCTGTAACTTTGCATTATCGTAGTCGACACTGGAGTCAGACTCCGTGTCGATATCAGTGTCTATTATTTTGGATAGTGAGCATTGTGAGACTCTGAAGGTCTCTGCGACATAGGGACAGACCTGTGTAGATTCACTGTCTGTTCTCTAATCTTTTGTGCAATAAATTTACCTCAGCACTTTATTTCACATATCCAATCAGGTGTCGGCGTTGTCGACGGAGACACCACTCACACACATTTGCTCCATCTCCTCCTTAGGAGAGCCTTTTACCTCAGACATGTCGACACACACGTACCGACACACCACACACTCAGGGAATGCTCATCTGAAGATAATTCCCCCACAAGGCACTTTGGAGAGACAAAGAGAGAGTATGCCAGCACACACCCCAGCGCTATATGACCCACGAAAAAACACAGCAATTTAATGTTTACCCAGAAGCGCTGTTATTATCTGCGCCGAATTATGTGCCCCCCCTCTTCTTTAAAACCCTCTCTTCTACCGTGGTATAAGCAGGGGAGAGTCCGGGGAGCTTCCTCTCAGCGGTGCTGTGGAGAAAAACATGGCGCTGGCGAGTGCTGAGGGAGAAGCCCCGCCCCCTCGACGGCTGGCTTCTGTCCCGCTAAAAGTGTTAAATTGGCGGGGGCTCATGCATATATACAGTGTCCAGCTGTATATATGCTCCTTTTGCCAAATAAGAGGTTTATATTGCTACCCAGGGTGCCCCCCCCCCCCTGCGCCCTGCACCCTTACAGTGACCGGAGTATGTGAGGTGTATGGGAGCAATGGCGCACAGCTGCAGTGCTGTGCGTTACCTCAGTGAAGATCATGAAGTCTTCTGCCGCCTCTGAAGTTTTCTTTTCTTACTCACCCGGCTTCTATCTTCCGGCTCTGCGAGGGGGGCGGCGGCGCGGCTCCGGGAAGGACGGCGAGGGTGAGATCCTGCGTACCAATCCCTCTGGAGCTAATGGTGTCCAGTAGCCTAAGAAGCAGGACCTAGCTTCAGAGAGTAGGGCTGCTTCTCTCCCCTCAGTCCCACGATGCAGGGAGTCTGTTGCCAGCAGAGCTCCCTGAAAATAAAAAACCTAACAAAATACTTTCGCTCAGCAAACTCAGGAGAGCTCACTGAAAAGCACCCATCTCGTCAGGGCACAGTATCAAACTGAGGTCTGGAGGAGGGGCATAGAGGGAGGAGCCAGTGCACATCAGGAACTAAATTCTTTCTTAAAGTGCCCATGTCTCCTGTGGAGCCCGTCTATCCCCATGGTCCTTACAGAGTCCCCAGCATCCTCTAGGACGTTAGAGAAAAGGGGGACAAAAGCGATAAAACTTAAGCCTCTACTCTAGATCCAAGTATTCTTCCCATAATCTTTTAGCCATAAAGACCATCTCAACATAGGGCCTGATTCGGATATGTACAGTATTGCACAGGGAAGTGGCTGTGCAACACCGTACAGCTAATATTCTAATATTGCAGGAGGCATCTGTAGGAAAAAACACACCTCCTGCCATAATCTGCGATGGAAGTGCTGCATCCAAAGGCACAGCATCAGATCACCATTGCGACCCTCGGCCACCCGTGTAAGCCGAAGCTTATTCAAAAGTTGCCATCAAACGCCTTTGCCGGGTCTAGGAAGTCTGTATCCAACGACTGAGCTCTGCAGGCTACAAATCGTTTTGTAAAACAGTCCCCACGCTCCGCTCTGCCCCGAAATTCTGACATGTCAATCATGCTGCAGCTAAGGGGGACTGCAAGCGATCATTCATAACTTATTTTGCACATGCGCAGTTCCCTCACCATTGTATTTTTATGCAAACTGTCAAGTTTACGTATAAATCTGAATCAGGCCCACTATTACCTATGAACCAAAAGCCATTGGGGACACATCCTGTATAACCACCTTCCTCATCCTGAGCTTGGCTCCTCAGAAGATTCTCATATTAAGAATTTCCTAACCACAATGGCTCTTCCCCAAATTTTCAGTCATGACGTAACATACCTTAAAGCAGTAATTAATACCAAGGAAATAGGATTTGTGTAATTACTGTTAAATCCTTTTCTCTGAATCCATCTGGGGGACCATAGGTTGTTTGAGATAAAAGTTGGAAATGGCACTTATTTTATTTATTTATTACCAGTTTCTTATATAGCGCAGCAAATTCCATTGCACTTTACAATTGGACACAATGATAAAACAAAACTGGGTAATAAACAAACAGTCATAGAGGTAGGAAGGCCCTGCTTGCAAGCTTACAATCTATAGGGAAATAGGCACTGATACACAAGGAAAGGCACTATCTATTGCATATTTGTCCACCGGATTGCAAAGGTTTTAGGTGGGCTGCATGATATCACATCACAGCAATGATGAACCATGGTCAGAAGGAAGGGAAAGTGAAGAAAATAAGATTTTACTCACCGGTAAATCTATTTCTCGTAGTCCGTAGTGGATGCTGGGACTCCGTAAGGACCATGGGGAATAGCGGCTCCGCAGGAGACTGGGCACAACTAAAGAAAGCTTTAGGACTACCTGGTGTGCACTAGCTCCTCCTTCTATGACCCTCCTCCAGACCTCAGTTAGGATACTGTGCCCGGAAGAGCTGACACAATAAGGAAGGATTTTGAATCCCGGGTAAGACTCATACCAGCCACACCAATAACACCGTATAACTCGTGATACTATACCCAGTTAACAGTATGAACAATAACTGAGCCTCTCAACAGATGGCTCAACAATAACCCTTTAGTTAAACAATAACTATATACAAGTATTGCAGACAATCCGCACTTGGGATGGGCGCCCAGCATCCACTACGGACTACGAGAAATAGATTTACCGGTGAGTAAAATCTTATTTTCTCTGACCTCCTAAGTGGATGCTGGGACTCCGTAAGGACCATGGGGATTATACCAAAGCTCCCAAACGGGCGGGAGAGTGCGGATGACTCTGCAGCACCGAATGGGCAAACTCTAGGTCCTCCTCAGCCAGGGTGTCAAACTTGTAGAATTTAGCAAATGTGTTTGACCCCGACCAAGTAGCTGCTCGGCAAAGTTGTAGAGCCGAGACCCCTCGGGCAGCCGCCCAAGAAGAGCCCACCTTCCTCGTGGAATGGGCTTTCACTGATTTAGGATGGGGCAGTCCAGCCGCAGAATGTGCAAGCTGAATCGTACTACAGATCCAGCGAGCAATAGTCTGCTTTGAAGCAGGAGCACCCAGCTTGTTGGGTGCATACAGGATAAACAACGAGTCAGTTTTCCTGACACTAGCTGTCCTGGAAACATAAATTCTCAGGGCCCTGACTACGTCCAACAACTTGGAAGCCTCCAAGTCTTCAGTAGCCGCAGGCACCACGATAGGTTGGTTTAAATGAAAGGCTGATACCACCTTAGGGAGAAACTGGGGACGAGTCCTCAATTCTGCCCTATCCATATGGAAAATCAGATAAGGGCTTTTACATGACAAAGCCGCCAATTCTGACACACGCCTGGCCGAAGCCAAGGCCAACAGCATGACCACTTTCCACGTGAGATATTTTAATTCCACGGTTTTAAGTGGCTCAAACCAATGTGACTTTAGGAAATCCAACACCACGTTGAGATCCCAAGGTGCCACTGGAGGCACAAAAGGGGGCTGAATATGCAGCACTCCCTTAACAAAAGTCTGAACTTCAGGTAGTGAAGCCAGTTCTCTCTGGAAGAAAATCGATAGAGCTGAAATCTGGACCTTAATGGAACCCAATTTTAAGCCCATAGTCACACCTGACTGTAGGAAGTGCAGAAAACGGCCCAGCTGAAATTCCTCCGTTGGGGCCTTCCTGGCCTCACACCACGCAACATATTTTCGCCAAATGCGGTGATAATGGTTTGCGGTCACTTCTTTCCTAGCTTTAATCAGCGTAGGAATGACTTCCTCCGGAATGCCCTTTTCCTTCAGGATCCGGTGTTCAACCGCCATGCCGTCAAACGCAGCCGCGGTAAGTCTTGGAACAGACAGGGCCCCTGCTGCAGCAGGTCCTGTCTGAGCGGCAGAGGCCATGGGTCCTCTGAGATCATTTCTTGAAGTTCCGGGTACCAAGCTCTTCTTGGCCAATCCGGAACAATGAGTATAGTTCTTACTCCTCTTCTCCTTATTATCCTCAGTACCTTGGGTATGAGAGGAAGAGGAGGGAACACATAAACCGACCGGTACACCCACGGTGTCACTAGAGCGTCCACAGCTATCGCCTGAGGGTCTCTCGACCTGGCGCAATATCTTTCTAGCTTTTTGTTTAGGCGGGACGCCATCATGTCCACCTGTGGCCTTTCCCAACGGTTTACAATCAGTTGGAAGACTTCTGGATGAAGTCCCCACTCTCCCGGGTGGAGGTCGTGCCTGCTGAGGAAGTCTGCTTCCCAGTTGTCCACTCCCGGAATGAACACTGCTGACAGTGCTAACACGTGATTTTCCGCCCATCGGAGAATCCTTGTGGCTTCTGCCATCGCCGTCCTGCTTCTTGTGCCGCCCTGTCGGTTTACATGGGCGACTGCCGTGATGTTGTCTGACTGGATCAGTACCGGCTGGTTTTGAAGCAGGGGTTTTGCCTGACTTAGGGCATTGTAAATGGCCCTCAGTTCCAGAATATTTATGTGTAGGGAAGTCTCCTGACTTGACCATAGTCCTTGGAAGTTTCTTCCCTGTGTGACTGCCCCCCAGCCTCGAAGGCTGGCATCCGTGGTCACCAGGACCCAGTCCTGTATGCCGAATCTGCGGCCCTCTTGAAGATGAGCACTTTGCAGCCACCACAGCAGAGACACCCTGGTCCTTGGAGACAGGGTTATCAGCCGATGCATCTGAAGATGCGATCCGGACCACTTGTCCAACAGGTCCCACTGTAAAGTCCTTGCATGGAACCTGCCGAATGGAATTGCTTCGTAGGAAGCTACCATTTTTCCCAGGACTCGCGTGCAGTGATGCACCGACACCTGTTTTGGTTTCAGGAGGCCTCTGACTAGAGATGACAGCTCCTTGGCTTTCTCCTCCGGGAGAAACACTTTTTTCTGTTCTGTGTCCAGAACCATCCCCAGGAACAGTAGACGTGTCGTACGGACCAGCCGTGACTTTGGAATATTTAGAATCCAACCGTGCTGTTGTAGCACCTCCCGAGATAGTGCTACCCCGACCAACAACTGCTCCCTGGACCTCGCCTTTATCAGGAGATCGTCCAAGTACGGGATAATTAAAACTCCCTTTTTTCGAAGGAGTATCATCATTTCGGCCATTACCTTGGTAAATACTCTCGGTGCCGTGGACAGACCAAACGGCAACATCTGGAATTGGTAATGACAATCCTGTACCACAAATCTGAGGTACTCCTGGTGATGATGGTAAATGGGGACATGCAGGTAAGCATCCTTGATGTCCAGTGATACCATGTAATCCCCCTCGTCCAGGCTTGAAATAACCGCCCTGAGCGATTCCATCTTGAACTTGAATTTTTTTATATATGTGTTCAAGGATTTCAAATTTAAAATGGGTCTCACCGAACCGTCCGGTTTCGGTACCACAAACATTGTGGAATAGTAACCCCGTCCTTGTTAAAGGAGGGGCACCTTGACTATCACCTGCTGGGAATACAGCTTGTGAATTGCCTCTAGCACTGCCTCCATGCCTGAGGGAGTTGTTGGCAAGGCAGATTTGAGGAAACGGCGGGGGGGAGACGTCTCGAATTCCAGCTTGTACCCCTGAGATACTACTTGAAGGATCCAGGGATCCACCCGTGAGCGAGCCCACTGATTGCTGAAGTTTTTGAGACGGGCCCCCACCGTACCTGGCTCCGCCTGTGGAGCCCCAGCGTCATGCGGTGGAATGGAGGAAGCGGGGGAGGACTTTTGCTCCTGGGAACTGGCTGTATGCTGCAGCTTTTTCCCTCTACCTCTGCCTCTGGGCAGAAAGGACGCGCCTTTAACCCGCTTGCCTTTATGGGGCCGAAAGGGCTGTACCTGATAATACGGTGCTTTCTTTGGCTGTGAGGGAACATGGGGTAAAAATGCTGACTTCCCAGCTGTTGCTGTGGAAACGAGGTCCGAGAGACCATCCCCGAACAACTCCTCACCCTTATAAGGCAAAACTTCCATGTGCCTTTTAGAATCTGCATCACCCGTCCACTGCCGAGTCCATAATCCTCTCCTGGCAGAAATGGACATTGCACTTATTTTAGATGCCAGCCGGCAAATATCCCTCTGTGCATCTCTCATGTATAAGACTGCGTCTTTTATATGCTCTATGGATAGCAATATAGTGTCCCTGTCTAGGGTATCAATATTTTCCGACAGGGAATCTGACCACGCAGCTGCAGCACTGCACATCCATGCTGAAGCAATAGCTGGTCTCAGTATAATACCTGAGTGTGTATATACAGACTTCAGGATAGCCTCCTGCTTTCTATCAGCAGGCTCCTTTAGGGCGGCCTTGTCCGGAGACGGTAGTGCCACCTTTTTTGACAGACGTGTGAGCGCTTTATCCACCCTAGGGGATGTTTCCCAACGTGACCTATCCTCTGGCGGGAAAGGGTACGCCATTAGTAACCTTTTAGAAATTACCAGTTTCTTATCGGGGGAAGCCCACGCTTCTTCACACACCTCATTTAATTCCTCAGATGGGGGAAAAACCACTGGTAATTTTTTCTCCCCAAACATAATACCCTTTTTTGTGGTTCCTGGGGTAATATCAGAAATGTGCAACACATTTTTCATTGCCTCAATCATGTAACGTGTGGCCCTATTGGAATGTACATTTGTCTCATCGTCGTCGACACTGGATTCAGTATCCGTGTCGACATCTGTGTCTGCCATCTGAGGTAGCGGGCGTTTTAGAGCCCCTGATGGCTTTTGAGACAGCTGGGCAGGCACAAGCTGAGAAGCCGGCTGTCCCACATCTGATATGTCATCAAACCTTTTATGTAAGGAGTTGACACTTTCACGTAATTCCTTCCACAAGTCCATCCACTCAGGTGTCGGCCCCGCAGGGGGTGACATCACATTTATCGGCACTTGCTCCACCTCCACATAAGCCTCCTCATCAAACATGTCGACACAGCCGTACCGACACACCGCACACACACAGGGAATGCTCTGAATGAGGACAGGACCCCACAAAGCCCTTTGGGGAGACAGAGAGAGAGTATGCCAGCACACACCAACAGCGCTATATAACACAGGGATTAACACTATAACTGAGTGATTTTTCCCAATAGCTGCTTGTATACACAATATTGCGCCTAAATTTAGTGCCCCCCCTCTCTTTTTTACCCTATGTAGTCTGGAAACTGCAGGGGAGAGCCTGGGAGCGATCCTTCCAGCGGAGCTGTGATGGAAAATGGCGCCAGTGTGCTGAGGGAGACAGCCCCGCCCCTTTTCCGGCGGACTTCTCCCGCTTTTTTCTATGTATATCTGGCAGGGGTATTTTACACATATATAGTCTCTATTACTATATTATGTGTTTTTTTGCCAGCCAAGGTACTTAATATTGCAGCCCAGGGCGCCCCCCCCCCCCCAGCGCCCTGCACCCATCAGTGACCGGAGTGTGAGGTGTGCATGGGAAGCAATGGCGCACAGCTGCAGTGCTGTGCGCTACCTTGTTTGAAGACCGAAGTCTTCTGCCGCCGATTTCCAGGACTCTTCTTGCTTCTGGCTCTGTAAGGGGGACGGCGGCGCGGCTCCGGGAACGGACGATCGAGGTCGGGCCCTGTGTTCGATCCCTCTGGAGCTAATGGTGTCCAGTAGCCTTAGAAGCCCAAGCTAGCTGCAAGCAGGTAGGTTCGCTTCTCTCCCCTTAGTCCCTCGTAGCAGTGAGTCTGTTGCCAGCAGATCTCACTGAAAATAAAAAACCTAAAATAAACTTTCTTTTTCTAGGAGCTCAGGAGAGCCCCTAGTGTGCATCCAGCTCAGCCGGGCACAAAATTCTAACTGAGGTCTGGAGGAGGGTCATAGAGGGAGGAGCCAGTGCACACCAGGTAGTCCTAAAGCTTTCTTTAGTTGTGCCCAGTCTCCTGTGGAGCCGCTATTCCCCATGGTCCTTACGGAGTCCCAGCATCCACTTAGGACGTCAGAGAAAGAGAAAATATGTGGAGGATATGTGCGGACTGTACAGTGGGGATATAATTGGATAGGAAAGCTTATGAAGGTTGAGTGAGCGGTTCTGGAATGTGATAAGCTAGTCTGAAGAGGTGAGATTTCAGGGAATGCTTGACGGTTTGGAGACTAGGGGAGAGTCTTATTGTGCGTGGTAGGGCATTCCACAGAGTGGGTACAGCCCGAAGAAAGTCCTGCAATCGTGCATGAGAGCAAGTAATGAGTGTGGATGAGAGACGTAGATCTTGTGAAGAGCGGAGAGGTCGGGTTGGGAGATATTTTGAGACGAGCATTGGTGTAGTATGGTTAATGGCCTTATGTGTGAGTAAAACTATTTTATATTGAATATGTTAGAATACTGGTAACCAATGGAGGGACTGATAGAGTGGATCTGCAGACGATGAACGTCAAGCAAGGAAGATTAGCCTCACAGCTGCATTCAGCATGGATTGTAGTGGTGAGAGTCTCTTTTTTTGTAACACCAGTAAGAAGACTATTGCAATAATTAATGCGGGAGATAATGAGAGCATGGATTAAAGTTTTTGCAGTGTCTTGTGTAAGGAATGGTCATATTTTGGATATATTTTTTAGATGCACGTAACATGATTTTGAGACGGATTGAATGTGGGGAGCAAAGGACAGTTCTGAGTCAAGTATGATACCTAGGCAGCGAGCTTGTGGGGTAGGACTGATTGTTGAGTTCTCAACAGTGATAGAGATATCAGATTGGATACTACTATTGGGCGGTGGTAATATAAGTAACTCTGTTTGGAAATATTAAGTTTGAGGTGGCGAAATGACATCCAAGATGATACAGCAGAAAGGCATTCAGTGACAATGACCAATACTGATGGTGACAAATCTGGGGAGGAGAGATAGATTTGAGTATCATCTGCGTACAAATGATACTGAAATCCAAAAGGGCTGGTTAGTTTACCAAGAGATGAGGTATAGATTGAGAAAAGCACTTATTAGACTAGTATAACTTTGAGAATAGCTCCTCCCCTCTGCTACCAGTGTTCATCAGTACAGCTTCAAAAGGACCCCTAAACCATGGATGAACCACATAATGCAACTAAAAAACCAACAAGAAACAACCAATAAACAAAAACCTGAGTAAGAGTGGGAACGCAGTGTCCCCCAGATGGAATCTGAGAAAAGGATTTACCAGGAAGTACAAAAATCCCATCTGGGGCGACACTGGACCATGGGACATTCAAAGCTGCCCTTAGTAGAGGGTACAATCAGAAAAACATGAACACAAGACTTTTCCAACTGAATCATCTTTAAAAGTGAACACAGGAAAGCAAGAAAGCGGTGAACGCGCTGGTGAACAGAGGACATGAACAGAACAAAGGCATAGCTCAATAGGGACCTGGACTATGAATACTCCCAGTCTCAGCCTCCCAAACAGCTGGAATTACAGAAAAACTAAAATGGGGAGGTTAGCCAAACCTCAGTCAAGATACACCTGGTCATTTATGCCATCTAGGTTGGAGTCAAATCATAGAGTAGGTGAGACTCCAACTTCAGAAGCACACAAGGGGATCAGGCTGGGTACTAAGGCAACATAGAAAGTGCCTGAAACTCGAACTCCAGAATAAGAAACACCTTAAAGACAGACTAGCAATGTCCCTGCTAGACCACATCACGTGTCCAAAAGACAGAACGACCAACGGTGGGGAAAAAAAAGAAGGCTAGCGCCACCCCAGTCTCCAGTCCAGAACAGGCTTTTTTAAGGACTTGAGCTGCTATTCTGTTTATTGTTTTGCGTTTCCAAAGTACCAATTGGTTCTGTCAGGGACATGGGACTTCCTTTCCATCAGTGTGTTAGGAGGCTTTTTGGCAGGGCGGTTGCATAGAGAGTCTGGGTCAATTCATGTTGGTATGTCTGTTTCTTTGTTGGGACGTATCGGAGCAGCCAATCCTGCCACTCCTCCGAATACTTGTTCTACTTATAGTAGTAGGTCTTCTCTTCAGATGCATAGATTGGTAACTATTCTTGTGGTGTCTATTCTCCTGGTTCATTCTCTGAGTTGCATTCTGAGACTGGGGTGGCGCTAGCCTTTTTTCCCACCACATCTGCTGTATATCCTTGGTATGTTTGCTACTATCATCCTTAAGAGCCCATTATTTCTAAGATACATTTGTTTAAATATTTCCTCCAGACCTAGACAGGATAGCTGGGTTGTTATGCTGAAACTTGGTTTTGGAGTCTACCTCTTTTGTTTTGCAAGTGAAGACTAAGGGGTGGGGGTGGGGGTGGGGGTTTCAATTAGAAGAGAACAAACATCAGGAGCGAAAAACTGACATTTTTCACAGAGCTATCCAATTTGGCAGCCTGAAATTAAAAAAAAATTAAAAATTAAAAATTAAAAAAAAAAGACATTCTCTCCTGAAAATACACAAGTTCAGTGAAACCTATGTTTCCGGCAGAAACATCCCTTAGGCAGAGGAAACCATCCCTGATAAACCGTGGCTTGTGCCGGCCTATTAGGGATAATTGAATAGGCAAACATCCTGGGCTACATCACAAGGATATAGAAATGACTAAAAATAGACCGCAGTGAGACAGGCCACTATAAAAAGAAACCCTTGCCTGTCCAGGAAGCAACAACGTCTGTGCTAGACCCAATTGCAAAACCTGGGTAGGTGCTTTAAGCCTTGAGACACTGAAGAGTCAAAAGCAGAAAACACCCCTGCAACTCAAAGCCCATCCCCATCCTGACCCAGAACAGAGAAAGCGTGAAGAGTGGAACCATCGGCCCTCCAGCTGTTGTTGAACTACACATTCTAGCATGCCCTGCAACAGTTTTAGCATGGCCAAATAGCAAAACTGTAGCGAGGCATGCTGGTTTGTGTAATTCAACAACAGCTGGTGACCGAAGGTTCCCCATCCCTGATCTAAATCCACACTAAAGCAGGAAAATCACTAACCTGTTAGAAAAGAAAAAAAAAAAACACAGCCGAACATCAAGGTACCTTAAACTAGGTGTCAAGTTACTACCAGGCCCCTTTTGGAGATAGCCCTGAAGAAAAGGCTAGGCCGCACAATGCTGGTCCTGCCATTGTGTGCTTTTGAAAACCTCTGCTCTACTAACAGAGGAGAGAAGGTCACAGTAAAGTCTCGCCCAATAGGCAAAAAAGACTGAAAACATGGTTTGCAGAGAGGAGACACCTTGAAGTTACACTCGAATTAAGTGCCAGCTGCCATGTTCCCCTCGAGCAACCAATGGTCCAGTGACCCCAGGATAGAAAGAAAGATAAAATACTCTCCAGGTCATGGTGGCTTCACAGTGTCCTACTACAAGATATTACTTGACTACTTGATACATCACTTCTACTCCCTGTTCAGTATGGCTCTCCATGGTGCCCTTTTTAAAATCTATTCTAGGTGCATGAATTGTAGTTATATGTAAAGAGAGCAAAGATCCTACATTTTTATTATAGACCCATATGACTTTATGCCAAGATTTTGGATAACCGTTTAAATCAAATCCTGAATACACTTTGATTAAGGAGGAGTTATATCCAGTAGGCTAGCCAAGGATAATACCAGGACGACAGTGGACCTAATCCAAAGTACTATGAAAAGTAACAAAACCCAGCGGTCGTCCTGAAGTTGATGCCTTGAAAATATGACATGATTGGCAACTTTCCCACAAGCATTATAACCCTATGTACGACAACATAAGTAATCCAGGTATTAGAACGGGACACGTTCAATTTGCCGGCTGTCGGGATCCCTGCAGTCAGGATATGGATGCCAGAATCCAATACCGCCAGCCGGAATCCCTACAAAACAGGACTATTCTCATTCGTGGGTGTTCATGACACCCAGAGAGTGGGAATAGAGCCTGTTGCTAGTGCAGCAAGCCATTGAGCCCGCAGTGTGGCGAGCGCAGCGAGTCCACAAGGGGTCTCTTTGCGCTCGCCCCGCTGCCAGCATTCTGGCGGGCAGAATGCTGCTGTCGGGATATGGACAGCCGGCATCCCGCCTACCGGTAAATCATACTGAGAGGCAGATTTATTAAGCCTGGTGAAGTGATAAAGTGGAAGGTGATAAAGCACCAGCCAGTCAGCTCCTGTCATTTTTCAAACCCAGCCTGTGACATGGCAGTTAAGAGTTTACTGGCTGGTGCTTTATCACATTCCACTGTATCACTTCACCAGGCTTAATAAATCTGCCCCTAAATCCCTTAGAACCCATGGTGGCTTCACAAAGTGTTAAAGCATTGCAGACGGGGGACTTGGATGATATACTCCTTCCTCCTACCCAACCCAGTGGATCATTTGCCAAACCTTTATAGAATCAATGAAGACTAAGGCAAGCAAGTCCAAGGTTATAAAAATAAAAGTACAAAGCCCTGACACTTCATGAGCCCTGAAATGACAAATCCCACCAATGCCTCATCCCTTATGCTGAAAGAGTAGCAAAAAAAAAGAAAAAAAAAGGAAATATTTGGGCATTTTCATAACATCGTCCTGGAAAACCGCTCTTTACAGAATAGCTAGAGAACCCTTGATAACATGACTGGGAAGGATTATAGTCCGCCGCAGTACCACACTATGGGGCTGATTCTAAATTGGGAGCAAAGGAAAAAAGAACACAAGTTTATATCTGGAATAAACCATGTTGCAATGCAACAATAAAAAACAACATTTATTATGCTTGCATACAGGGTACATACTGGCTGCTTTTGCATGTAGCCAGGGCCGGATTAAGGCCGTAGCTATAATTTGTATCTGATTAATATAAACTGCATCAGATTTCACATACCTGGCAATGCTTAAGCGACTACACCAAGGGCTTATAAACATAGGCACTTTGTGGAAATGGTACAATTGGTATGAACTACGTTCATAGTGTACATAGGTCAACTGGCAGTGAAGTAGGGTTCACTAAAGTGCCAACAGCACACAAGTGTTAATATGAATGCTTGAGTGTGTTACTTGCACTTTCTTCACAAGGTTCAATGAGCCCTATTTGCAGTGCCGGATGAGCTACTTTAACTCAAATAGCTCATGCTAAATGTACCACCCAAATAAATCATACCAAAAGTAACACGGGTGCTTTCTCTGTTCTCTAAGAGAATGTGCGCGCATTTTAATGATGCCAGAGAATCAGCATGCCATATGATTCATTATAATAGCAGCTGTAGAAACTCACCACTTCCATTTTCTCCTCCTCTTTCTTCTCCTTTTCTTTTTCCTTCTTTTTGGCCTTGGCTGTGATGGACAGGACAGCAGTAGAGACCTGAGCGAGGAGAGTGTTTTCACATTTAGGAAATCTACATTTTCAGGATGGCAATATTATTATTCTAACCTATGGTAATTTAAATAGAAATAAAATAATAACAACAGAAATAAAAAAAGTTATTTTAAATACAACATGCTTTAATGCACTGTACATCCATAATTAAAGGGATGGTATTAGAAGAGACATTGCACTAACTAATGAATCTGCACAAGCACATACTGTATATTGGTGACCTACCTTCTCTTTCTCTTTTTCCTTGGGCACCTCTAGGGGGGCAGGGTAAGCAAATGTTGACGGTTTGCAGTTTGATCGATACTGAACTTTTGGCATCTGAAAACAGAAGACACCAGAACATATTACACATCAAACAGCCACCACACATGTTGAAATTGCTTGTGTTTGTCTATGTGCACATGTATGTATCATGAACAGGATTCCACACCACAGCCCATATATATTAAAAGTAGCCACTTAAGCGGAGCAACGGAACAGAGGTAGTGATAATTATTACTCACCTAATTATTTCTCCTGAAAATATGGAAGCCATGGGAATCATTTCCTCATACGCCTACAGCAAATGTGCTGTGTCAGGCTAATCAAGGAAAGCTACTCTGCAGATAAAGTTCTTCTTCCAGATGCCAGGGACACCAACACATTGCTTCAAGGCAGCAGTGTGTCATCAGACGGCGAACTCAACCTGCGTGCTATGTATTAACAGCCAATCCTCTATACAGGTTTAGCATCAAAGGACTAACCGGGCTAATATTAACCCTTAGGTGACTTTTAGTTCATGTTATGTCTCTCCTGACAGCCATTGAGAACCTATCGGTTCAGGCACTGGAGTGGGGAAAGAGTTAACATCTCATTAACCGTGATGTCCATCATTACTATGAGCTGCTAATGAGCGGTGAGTGATCCTGCATCATAAGGTCTGTAAGAGGATTATACTTTTCCCTTTCAAGTTTAGGGGGGCTTGTGATGTTAGTTATCGTAACCCATTCATTGCTATACCAAAAACCTGTTACATGGCCAACTAAATGGGCAGTGTGATATATAAACTGGCTGCAGCATACATTTTATAGAGCTGAGCACACTCACCTTAAGATCCTTGTTAAGACCAATGACACAGGTAGGAGTAAAAGATAAAGATAGGAAGTGCGAGAGCGGGAACCAAAACCAGAACTGAGTGAAAACCAGGACTCCAACCACTGACGGCATGTGAGTGTGACCAGTGCGTGACTGTAATGAAATGGTCACATTGTGTCCTCCTGCAAACAAGAAATGGGTTTGTATTAAAAAAAAAACTAGAGACAAGTACCGCTTGACAATTGTGATTGTTACGCAGTAAAATATAAAAGCTGCGTAGTCTTAAAAGAAGACGTTATAATTAAAATAATGACATCAGTCCAGAGTAGTGTGTGGCAGCTGACGTGTTAAAGGAGTGGCTAAGGCCAGGCCAACTTCCATCAGTGCAGGGTGAAGAGGGCAGCAGGCAGGGTCATTACCGCCATGGGGCCAGGTGCAGTTGTCTAATATTATTATAAAGCCATTATCCCTTGGCTTCTAGAGAAAAGTAATACATACAGTGACATTCCCCCAACAAAGGATAACTCTTTAGATTCTGGATGGCTTCCTGTTAAGTTCACTGACCAACACTAGCTCACAGGCCTCCGTGAGTCACCAATACATTGTAATACAATTATTTCAGAGTAAAACCATTATCTGTGCTTTGAAACATGTTTCTACCTGCATCAAGTATTCCCTGTGCCAGTATGGCACCAAACTTTGCCATCACGTCATCGTGTTTGTCATTAATCACTTTGGAATATAGTTGACGAAACTGACTGACCTATAAAAAGAAATGGTTGAATAGTTAGGAGAACCCTGGGAAAAAATCAAAGCAAAATAAGTCCCACTCATATGCACAGGTTCTACATATAATATAACCAGCTTTGCAGAATTCAGAACATTTGGTTTGGCAAAGTCTGACAGAAAGTCACTAAGAAGCAGAATAAATGATATTTTGAATAAAACCCACATTCACGTCTGCATCCTATGCTTCTAGTTTCTGCAGCTACATATTACACAGAAAGGTAGTAAGAACTGGTGTGGCCACTAAACATGCTCTTGGGCCAGTGACAGCCACAGCACATTGTACAGCCTGCACTATAATCATATCTTCAAGGAAGCAAGACTACAATGAGGCAGAAGCACAGCAGACCTAATGCTCCGCTGGCGCCTGCCGTCTCAGAGGGCCATATCCAGGATGTCAATCATGGGCATCGTCACGCTTACAGCTTATTATGGCACAATGACAAGTAACACCATGGAATAATGTCTTCTGTGCAAACCCCTGAACTGCTGGATAATCATGCTTAAAGCAAAAAATAAAGTTAGTAAACAAACACATGGATGCTAGCTAATACAACGGTCAATTAGCCAATACAGGGCTGGCAGCTATTTTTGCTAAATACGAGCCTTTGCCAGCAAAGTAGTATTTGGACATGAGAGCTGTGCCTCACTTCAGATCTCCATGCACATAGTGACTGATGGTTCTTCCAGGAAGACTGAGTCACTATAAAGGTTCTGCTCTGTGCATGGATTTGACTGCAGACACAGACTTTATTATCTCTTTCATAGACTGTTTATTTTAGTTCAATGTCAAGGTCTCTCAGATGGAACACTCTGGAAAGAGTCGCATACCAAAGTGGGGAGACCATCGCTGTACATGGCCGAACATGGGGTGCAAAATAAACTAGGAATAAATGTACTACATTATCAGCTGCTACAAACTTGGTAGAATAAAATTTATAAAGGGGGAAGGGTGTGTGTGTGTGTGTGTGTGTGTGTGTGTAGGGGGGGGGGGGGGGAATAAAAGTTACACAAGCAATCGTAACGGCCCTGCTGTAGAATTTGACAAGACGTAATCCATGTGCCTCCACTGCTCCGGCTCATTAAAATAGAACTTATTTTGGCTGATTTAGCAGGACTACTGCACATTCACTGGGTGTCTTGGTAAAATGGAAGCTTGTAACCATTCCAAAATCTACAGCAGTGTTTCGAAACTCCAACAGTGATAGTTTTCCAGACCTCCTAGTTGGTGCGCAGGTGTAGTCATTACTGGCTGACAAATTTGAAAAAAAATCCAATTATTTTACTTGTAATACTGAGGATATCTGAAACACATGTCCTGTTAGGGGTTTCCTGAGGAGTGGATTTGTGAAAATACTGATCTACAGAATAATGCTGCCCATATTCCTAAAGATGTAGTCAGATCTGGCTGGTTGGAATGAAAACCTGGTAATGGATGACAGCAAATGACAGTTGACCGTTTACTCCTAAATGCCGTAAAACTGACAAAAAATTATCGTTCTGACAAATTGGTTAAATCAAATGGATTTAACCAATTTTTCTGATCGACCATTTTTGTCTGTTTTCCAGTGTTTGGGAGTAAACGGTCAATTGTCATTTGCTCTCATCCATTTCCAGATTTTCATTCCGACCAGTCAGATCTGACAATAAATCTTTAGGTGTATGGGCAGCAGAAGAGTTAACTGATGGATAAATATAAGTGGGGACTTTGGTGTGTGTATATTAACAATTTGTATGAAGCTAAGAATGGACGAGACAATTTCATGGACAGAAAGATTGTCTCACAACATTAAATTGGAGGAGTGGGGCATGCTGGTATTAATGGCGATGGTAGGAATGGATAAAAACACAGGGGCCTATTTATTAATAGTATTTTGAAAGAAATCTCTGCAAAACAGAGGTTTTTAGATGATGCAGTCATAGAATGTAAGAAGAGGTGACCGCGGCAACTGTTAACCTACTTCTGCGATATCAGAAGTTGGAGGGAAGTTGGCTGGTCTGATGAAAAAAGTTGCTCAAATGTGTGGGGCACTGTTTTAGTTGGACAGTTGGTCAGATGGATGCTTGGAGGAAAGGTGTTTGGCCAGCTTACACAGCGGGTCGGTCTCACTTGGTAATAGGTTTTGCTCCATTCGATCAGAAAAGCTTCAGGACATACAAACTACATCTTAAAAGTGGTATACAATTGGGAGAAATACTGTAGTACTAACAGATTATTAATTGTGCGCTCAATGAGGGTAATTCAGAGTTGATCGCACCAGCAAATTTGTTAGCAGTTGGGCAAAACCATGTGCATTGCAGGGGGAGCAGATCTAACATTTGCAGAGAGAGTTATATTGTGGATGGGTTATTTTGTTTCTGTGCAGGGTAAATACTGGCTGCTTTATTTTTACACTGCAACTTAGATTTCAGTTTGAACACATCACACCCAAATCAAACTCTCTCTGCACATGTTATATCTGCCCCCCCTGCAGTGCACATGGTTTTGCCCAACTGCTAACAAATTTGCTGCTGCGATCAACTCTAAATTACCCCCATTGTGCAACATTTGCCACATAAAATGTATACCATTTTAACTTATATACTGTAAATATAAATTATTTCATAATGTGGAATAAGCTATGACTGGCAGTATACATCTGTTCCAGGATGAGGATGCTGAGGTGACAACTAGCTGGTGACAAAATGGAACACCAACATGCTTTGTGTTGGAAAGAGTCCTTTATATTTGGACCCTATTCACTCACCTTTGGGCAGGTAATTTCAGTCTGCTGTATCATAATCAAAGCGGATGAGATGAGTGCACCCTGGCGCACATAATTTACAGGGTCATTAGTCATTGGCTCCAGGAGGTTAATGGCTTCCTGTAACATATAGAAAGGCGTTAGTCTGGAAATTCATACACTAATTAATATGCACTTAATATTACATATTGCCAGGTCAGACTATGCACTTCTCACCTTGTTCCCAGTGCCAGAGCAGCAGATACCCAAGGCCATGGCTGCTCCATATCGCACATGAGGGTTGTAGCTCTCAGAGAGTAGTGACACCACACTGGGACATTGTTCTGGTGTTCTAAAGGAGGAAAGAGCATTTCAGTCATAAGAAAGTTATAAGGATAGATAATGCAAATAAAGATAGATACAGCAAATGCTTTTTAACTATAATCCATTAAAACAGAGGTGGGTAATCTGTGGCTCTAGGGCTGCCCTAGTGCTTATACCTACACTATACTTACCACATTCCTTGGTAAATACAATAATGCACTAAATCAGTATCATTTTTTGCAGAGGAGAAAACAATTTGTCACAAGGATTATAAGGACTGAACATAGAAACGTGAATGAAGGAAATTAAAAATAATGGAACTGATGAATTCCTGCTGGTAACAGGACAACCCTAGCAAGTAAAACAGGTGCTAAGGTTCTCATTGCACCACTATAAAATGGAAGAACGGCAGATCCTGCAAAGACTGCATGGATGGAGATGTTTATGAAACGGGTGTGGTTCATCAAATCGACAGTGTCTAGGTCGACCACTATAGGTCGACAGCCACTAGGTCGACATGGATGGAAGGTCGACAGGGTTTCTAGGTCGACATGTGCTAGGTCGACAGGTCTAAAGGTCGACATGAGGATTTTTTTTTTTTTTTTGGTGTCGTTTTCTTCGTAGAGTGACCGGGATCCAAAATTAGTGCACCGCTTCGCTCGCCATGCTTCGGGCATGGTGCCTTTGCTCCGCTACCGCTTCGCTCGGCACACTTTACCGTTCCAATCGTAGTCCACGTGGATCGTTAAGTATGAAAATTTTTTAAAAAAGATTTTTTTCCCGAAAAACTCATGTCGACCTTTAGACCTGTCGACCTAGAAACCCTGTCGACCTTCCATCCATGTCGACCTAGTGACTGTCGACCTATAGTGGTCGACCTAAACATTGTCGACCTAGACACTGTCGATCTTCAGACCGGATCCCTTATGAAACATCCAGCTGGTTTAACACAGAAGTATTATGCAAGAACATAAACTAAGCAAGTAGCGGCAACAGTAGACTGATTAGCAGCACGTTTTTAATGTCAACATTCTGCCACTATTCAATAAGTGTGCTATACCTTAAACAGCTAGGATAACTAAAAGCTGCAAGTAGCAGCATACTATACGTAACATCAAGTTCATATGAAGGAACAGATTGATATGGGGAAAAGAAGAGGCAATTCTGCGTTATAATACTTCTAGGGACAACCTTCCACTTCCCCAAAATCAATTGCAGTGTTTATTCCAGCGATATGCAAAACAATACACTTTGGGGGCTGCATTGGGTGGCCCTCTAACCTTCATCTTGGTGGCTGCACACTACTCTTAGGGTGTGTACACACGGTGAGATTTTTCTTATGATTCTGACTATAAAGTCCAAATCGTAAGAAAAGTTAGTGCAGATCGCAAAGTGAAAGTCACCTTGCGATCCCGATTCGATGCCGATGCGCGGTCGGCATCGCAAGACTAGATAGACTATGCAGGCAAGTCAATTTTGACTATCTCTATAGAAGAGATAGTCAAAATTGACACATAGCCAAAATCGCACATAGTCAATATCGCAAGCACACTCATTATGTGCTTGTGATACTGACTATGTGGCCGACCTAGCCCCTGTCGCATAGTGAGAATCGGGCATAGCCCGACTCTCACCGTAAGTACGGGCCCTTCAACTGTTTAATTTAACAAAATGAGATCTGTAATAACATAAGCAGGAACTTTAAACAAAGCAGGAAGGATCTAGGGCCCATTGGTGAAATGTGGTCCCAGGGCAGCCTACTGTCCATCACTGATTTATACTAATTACAGTTACAGGATGGGCCTCACATATCCAAAATTCTGAAACAGGATATTCCAAAATACAGATTTTTTTTTTGAGAATGACTAAGATAATGAGATAGTGACACCTTTGATTTCTGATGGGTCAATATGTAAATGTACACAAACTTTGTTTAATGCACAAAATTATTAAGGGGTCAATTCAAGTGTTATACCCTATGGCTGCCACCTGAAGGAGCAATTCAATTGTTGCTCCCTTCAGGTGCGAATAGCTGTGGAGGGGGGGGGGAGAATTACAGCTCGCCACCTCCTGAGATGGAGAGTCGAAATGTGCAGAGTGTCACATTTCGGCGCTCAAAGGAACTTGCATTGTAATTTAGTCTGGTTTAGTCGATTTGCATGGCTAAACCAGGTGCTTTTGAGCACTTAATCAGAGCAACAACTGAATTGCTCGAACAGGGGCCCATTACTTTCGGTGTCCCAAAAAACAACTGAGTCACCCCCTTTTAAAATATTTCTAAAATTAACTTCTAGTTGTGTGTATAAGGTATATGTGTCTTTATAAGCAAGAAAAAAAAGCAATTGGTTTCCCCAGAACCCTGAATGATAACAGTAACCAGATATAAATCCCACATAATAATAGAATTCAGAGATCTTCGTTACACATATTTGCGCAAATGTGTGGTTAAGCCCCAAAGCCGCATCAAGGCATCTCTGTATATTTGGGGTCCCTAGCGCTATATCTAGGTGCAGGGTGTGGCACCCCAAAACACCAGCATAAGCCAGAAAGTCCAGCGTAGCATACCAGTGAAAAAACTATGGTGTTAATAAATTAGTATTTAGGAAGCCGAAGCTATAGAGAAAGTGATACAAAAATGAAATGCAATTAAAATAGAGAAATAGTGTTAAAAAATTAATAAGTGAAAAGTGTTAATAGAATGTAAAGGTATGCCACACTAAAGCCATCCAGCTCCGCTAGTCCAGAGTCTATTATTATGTGGGATTTATATCTGGTTACTGTTATCATTCAGGGTGCTGGGGAAACCAATTGCTTTTTTTTTTTCTTGCTCAGAAATACCCCTCCCTTTCGAGCACCTGAATGATATCACTAAGCTAATTGAGCATCTACCAATCTATAGGTATCGTATGTGTCTTTATGTCTCATCCCCAAGAGATCTCTTTATGGTATGTTAATATTCCAAAATACAGAAAAAAACAAAAACAAATCTCCAAAATACTTCTGGTCCCAAGCATTTTGGATACAGGAGACAGCCTGTATTTAAAAAATTTTTTTTATATATATATATATATATATATATATATATATATAATAACCAAAGGAATCAGAGGACGCTTAGTAGCCTTTGTGGTTGTGAAGAGCAATACCCCACTTTTACTATCTTCCAACATAAAATTATGTTCAAGATTACATGTATGTGAACAAAAGGTTTGCTGATCTGTGTTAAACGGAGCACATTTTTATTAAAATATTTTTTGAGATATATTGACTCTGTATGGAATGCTGGTCTACTAGAAAGCTACTAAGCGCCCTCTGATTCATTTGGTGGTGATATGTGGTTTGAATCCTTACTAACAGGAGGATTGTTTTGGGAGGTGTGCTGTTCAAATAGCGCAAGATAAGGGCAAATTTGTGAATATATATATATATATATATATATATATATATCTCTATCTATCTCTATCGAGATAGAGAGAGAATTACACTTATATTAACTGCAATAGACATTTATAAATACTGCCCAATTAAAGTTGGTGAGAATAAAGGGTCATGGAATAAGCAACCTTAAAACATGTTGTCCATAGTAAAAACTTATTAAAAATAGTGAGCTGATTAAAACATTATGTAAACTCTGGCGTCTATGATATCCAAAGAAACCATTATTTTACCAAATGCTGTCATTTTCTGAACAGTAAAAGCATTAACCCAATTGTGTCAATGTCAAAGGTTACTAATGCATAGTGAGTTTAACCTAATGTTGTTAATACCATATATAGCAATAGAAACAACACAACATGCTGATTCACTGATACAATTATGCATTACAGTTCGTTCACTTTTTGATGAACTCTCAAACTATGTACAACACATTCTTATAGAGCTGGACACAGAAGAAACGGTATTTACTGATCCCATGAAAAGCTCAAAGGGTAGCTGACCATTCCTCCCCAATGACAGGGCCATTTAGAAGAAAATTATGCTTTATAATCACAATGTGGCAGAATTATAAATTGCCAACTGCGGAATACTTTGCCCGTCAAGTTCTAAAAAATCTCTGACCTAAATGCACTACAATATACGGTTATAATGTGGAATCCCCACAGTATGCTAGACTGGTCATTCTGCACCTATGACGTGAGCTGGGCAAGATCTAACAAAGAGAAGAGCATTTAGTGGATAAGAGTCACACATCACAAGGCAAGAGGATTCTCATGCCACACATTTTCCCATCAAAAGCACTTTATTCTTTTTTTTACCGTTATATGAATATCCTATATTGGTATGGTCTCTCTCCTCATACACAGTGGAGTCCATACATCATTAATTAGGTACCATATGAACGATTCAAAACACAAACTTATTTTGCTCTGGACTATTTAAAAAAATTTTTTTTTGCACACAACACTTTTTGGGTGTATTTAAACCTTGGCAAAGTAGATGTTTATGATTGATGTGAGTTTATAAAGGCTCAGTAGGACACCTGATTGAACAGAGCTCAATTCACTGATACTTTGTTACTCTGGAAGTGGTATCTAGCTACAATGTTTTATGTTAATTATGCATTTTTTGTGGGAATACTAGTTGGAATGGATATTTTAGCAGCAAACAATAGGCCAGCTCAGCTTTCACGTACAGTGGAGAGGCTTTGTAAACCAGCATGCTCTCCCAGGCAAGATGCAATGAGTGTGCAAAACTATTTGGAGATAAAGTATCCACCATCTGGGTTGGAATCCCCACAGTGCCACCAAAGGAGTACCAATCTACCAAGCTGCCAATGTAAGCTACTTGTCTTCATGGAACAGCTTTTGCCAAATGGATATAAAAAAAAGACACTGCTGAAATTACCCAAATGTTGTGTCCCACCACCTATGATCTGGACCCTGCCTCAACCAAGCTTCTATTAGTGTGTATGGAAAAAATTGGTGCTTTATTTGCAAAACTAGTTCAGTGCTCTTTTCAGACATTTTTGCTTAACAGCTTAAGGATGCAGTTGTCAACTTCTTAAAAAACCTAATTTAGACCCCGACTGCATGACCAACTACAGACCAGTATAAAACCTTCTTTTTATTATCATCCTTTATTTATATGGCGCCACAAGGGTTCTGCAGCGCCCAATTACAGAGTACATAAACAAATAATCAAAACAGGAAAACAGCAACTTACAGTTGACGACAATATAGGGAAAGTACAGGGTAAATAAACATAGCTACATCAGCAGATGACACTGAAATAAGTATCAGGTGGCAGAAGACTGCTGGATTTGGTGCAGTTGAAGATCATTAAAGTAAGAAAAAGGATAAGCACATGAGGGAAGAGGACCCTGCTCGTGAGAGCTTACATTCCAAAGGGGAGGGGTAGACAGACAGGGGCGACACAGATGGGGTACATAGCGAGCGTGGAACAGAGGGTTAGGATGAGATTTGGCTGGGTTTGGTGAAAAAGTGGGTCTTGAGTGCCCTTTTGAAGTTTTGTAGAGAGGTGGAGAGTCGGAGGGGGAGAGGTAGGGAATTCCAGAGAAGTGGTGCAGCACGTGAAAAATCTTGGAGGTAGGAGTGGGAGGAAGTAATCCGTAGGCAGGAGAGTCGGCGTGCATTAGCCGAGCGAAGAGGACAGGTGGGAATGTAAAGGGAGATAAGGTCAGAGATGTAGAATCCTTCAAAAATAGACTCAAGACTTTCACTAATATCCACTGTTAAACTTGTTTTGTATTTTGTGCTGTAAAGGCAAATGTAAAGCACTTAAGTTCTATTAAGAGAAAAGCGATCTATTAATAACATTATCATTTTAGTTTCTATGTATGTAATATTCTATTAAATAAATGGTTCTTACACAAGGACTGATTTCAGGTTCGTCAGTATCTTTCTTTGAATTATTTTTTAAAACACATCTGTAATTTGAATGTAGCAGTGGGTGGGGTCTGATGTCATTTTGGGCAGTGACAGTTTGGATAACAGAAAAAGATCAGACAATGGGGACAAACATACCCCCATTGTTTGCACATAAATATATCTAGCATGTGCCTTTTCCCCTGCTAATACAGAGAGTGTGCTTTAGGCTAGAGTGTAAAGTGTACTATTTTGTACATTTAAAGGTTTAAAACTCAACTGCAAAAGTATGTTATACTAAGAGAACCCACTGCATATAAACATTTGAAACCAATGATTGAAGTGGATGAAAACCGTAGCTTACTGTAAACACTTGGCAAGCAACTAATCTAGATGGAAATCACGTCTGCAGGCAAGCAACAAAGTTGTACACAAACAGTGCATGTGATCGGAAATGTCAAAAACTACATAAGCAGCATTTTCCTAAGAAAACAAATGTTACCTTGTAATCCATGTGGCATCTATACTATTAATAAAATACTTTTTGTTTGTATGTTTGCAAAAAAACTCAAGACCTACTAAACTGATTTTGATCCGGTGTTCACCAAAATGTTCCTTGAGATCTTTGAAGTAACATAGGTATCATCTCAGCTCCTCCTCCTGTCAGGACCCTGAGCAGCCAACCAGAAGCCTCAAGATGGCCACCGCTAACCCGAGTCAGCAGCACTGCAGTCAGGGACACAGGGGGGTGTATGTGCCTTGGTACCAACCCCCCTCCCTCCTTCCTACTGAATACGTCTATTGCTGTTTAAATTGAAGTGCTTACAATTTCCCTTAAGAATATGTTTTGAATGATAATAAAAGCACAAGGCCAGTCTTTAATGTCGTCGGTGTGGACTTGAGCAGCGAGCTCTTCTCACATGGTCAGTTACAGTGGGCATTGAAAGTTTGGGCACCCCAGGCAAAATTTCATTTTAAATGTGCAAAAAGAAGTCAAGGAAAGATGGAAAAATCTCCAAAAGGCATCAAATTACAGGTTAGACATTCTTATAACATGTCAAAAACAGTTTGATTTTATTTCCATCATTTACACTTTCAAAAGAACAGAAAACAAAAAATGGCGTCTGCAAAAGTTTGGGCACCCTGCAGAGTTAATACCTTGTACTGCCCCCTTTGGCAAGTATCACAGCTTGTAAACGCTTTTTGTAGCCAGCCAAGAGTCTTTCAATTCTTGTTTGAGGTATCTTCGCCCATTCTTCCTTACAAAAGTCTTCCAGTTCTTTGAGATTCCTGGGCTGTCTGTGACGCACTGCTCTTTTAAGGTGTATCCATAGATTTTCAATTATGTTGAGGTCAGGAGATTGTGAAGGCCATGGCAAAACCTTCAGTTTACACCTCTTGATGTAATCCACCGCGGATTTTGAGGTGTGTTTAGGATCATTATCCATTTGTAGAAGTCAGCCTCTCTTTAACTTCAGCTTTTTCACAGATGGCATCAAGTTAGTGTCCAAAATTTGCTGGAATCTTATTGAATCCATTTTTTCATTCTACTCGTGAAATGTTCCCTGTGCCACTGGCTGCAATACAACCCCAAAGCATGATTGATCCACCTCCATGCTTAACAGTTGGACAGAGGTTCTTTTCATTAAATTCTGTGCCCTTCCTTCTCCAAACGTACCTTTGCTCATTGCGGCCAAAAAGTTTTATTTTAACCTCATCGGTCCAGAGAACTTTATTCCAAAATGCATCAGGCTTGTCTATATGTTCATTTGCAAACTTCAAACACTGATTTTTGTGGTGAGGACGTAGAAGAAGTTTTCTTCTGATGACTCTTCCATGAAGACCATATTTGTACAAGTATCTCTTTATAGTGGTACCACAACTCCAGTGTCTGGCAGATCTTCCTGGAGGGATCGTGCAGTCAAACGTGGATTTTTACTTGCTTTCCTCACAATCCTGCGAGCTGTTCTGTCTGATATTTTTTTTTGTCTTCCAGATCTTGCTTTAACTTAGACTGTTCCTCATGACTGCCATTTCTTAATTACATCTGAGAACGCTTTGCTATCTTCTTATAGCCTTCTCCTGCTTTGTGAGCGTCAACTATTCTCAGTTTCAGTGTTCTACACAACTGCTTAGAGGAACCCATGGTGCTGATTGTTGGAGCAAGGTCAGATGAGTCTGGGCTTTTAAAACCTTTGAGATTGACATCACCTGGTCTTTCCAGACGATGATTGAGAACAATCCATGACACTGCCAGGTATCAGCTGTCCAAAGGGGGCAGTACAAGGTATTAACTCTGCAGGGTGCCCAAACTTTTACAGACGCCATTTTTTGTTTTCTGTTCGTTTGAAAGTGTAAATGATGGAAATAAAATCAAATTTTTTTGACATGTTATAAGAATGTCTAATCTGTAATTTGATGCCTTTTGGAGATTTTTCCATCTTTCCTTGGCTTCTTTTTGCACATTAAAATTAATTTTTGCCTGAGGTGCCCAAACTTTCAATCCCCACTGTATATGTGGGTCTCTCCTGTATCGGTAATGCCACCAATCAAATCATAACAGATGACAGTAATAAGACAAGTAATGCCACCAATCAAATCATAACAGATGACAGTAATAAGACAAGTAATGTCGTTTACAACAAAGCATTTACAGACTGAAGAAATTGGTAAACAATACGAATTTGTCAATTTTTTTAATTTTTTTTTTTTACTACAGATGATATTAAGACAGATGCGTGAATTAAACAAATTGGAAAGAAAATTATGCATCATTGAATAAAATAATTACTTGGCATCGTTGAATAAAATTAATAATCACTCCACAACAATGGGTAGGCAATTCTAGTTGTGCAAATAAAATACATATACTCAAATATATTTTCAAATAAAACCGCAAAACAAAATTAATGGCAATCATTAGTTCCGTTCCCTGAGCAGTGTACATATATATGCATATTATACACACATTCCATCTTTAGAACACAGGAGTTACATCTGTAACAGACTGCACTAATTCCCTTGGATCCTGTGCATGTTACGCCCCTCTTGTTACCACCCGAGATCTGACAGACTGCTATAATGTCACAAGTTATCAGAGCACTGATTGTGTTTGCATATAGAACTGTATAACAAAAATATACAGTGTAAACTCCAGCCAGGAGCGCCGGTCAGCCGTACTACACCCATTAAAAAGGCATTGTAATAAGAACCAGTGGAGACCTGACAGAGTCCGCACTTCTATCCCCTGCTGTGCTCTGCGTTCTGCTCCTGGCTGGAGTTTACACTGTATATTTTTGTTATACAGTTCTATATGCAAACACAATCAGTGCTCTGATAACTTGTGACATTATAGCAGTCTGTCAGATCTCGGGTGGTAACAAGAGGGACGTAACATGGGGTGTAGTACGGCTGACCGCCGGTCAGCTTACAGACGCCGGGATCCCGGCAGCATACCGACGCCGGGATCCCGGCGGGGAGGGGCGAGTGCAGCAAGCCCCTTGCGGGCTCGGTGCGCTCGCCACGCTGCGGGCTCGGTGCGCTCGCCACGCTGCGGGCTCGGTGGCGATCACTCTATGGGTGTCGTGGACACCCACGAGTGGAAATAGTCCCTGTTGGTCGGCATGCCGACCATTGGGACAGTGACCCGTCGGGCTGGTGGAGGAGGTCATGTGACTGTCGGTCAGCTAACCGGCGGTCACATGAATACCACCCTTTTTAATGACACTGTATCCTGCACAGAAACAATTTGTTGTGTGCCACTATACGACAGCAGAATTTAGAAACTTGGTATTGATGCAGAAAATAATTGTGTAAAATGGATGAGAGTAGGGTTCTAGTAAATTCTAGACATTCTAATGCTGATATTGTAAATGCCTGTGCAAAGACAACAAGGGAACACCACTTCTAAATGAGTCCAAAGGTATAGGGGTAACACAGATGGAAACTTAGCTGAACCTCTTTCACATGCCTTATAATGTAAAAGAACACTAGAGGTGTACAGCCTGACATCTCTGGTTCATGACTGAGCTCAGGAGAGACCCAAATACTTCAAATAAAACTTCAAACATCTTTGAAACTAAAAAAGAAAGTTTATTTCAAATGTTGATTCTAGTTATAATCTAACTATATCAGGTCTGCCAAACCTCCATGCCTCAAAATTAAACATAAGATTAAGAACACCTATCTAAATAAGTACAGAAAGAGTCATCAGTTTGGAAAGAATGCGTGTTGGCCAAGAAACTTTTATTGGATTCATTTTCCTTTATTGTCTATATAAACTAGGTATGCACAACACCAGACTACACCAGTTGATTAAGGACTATAAGTAATACCTAACTTTATGCATCAAACTTCTATTTCGTTATGGACTGTCCGCTTGTGATCAGAGGCCTTCTATGGATTTTTTGTCTGTTAATAACCTTTCTAGTTTAATTACTGGATGTCACAATAGTAAAGCAGTCCGTAAAATACAAAAACTATATCAATGTTAATAAAATACATGTAATTAATACAGAGATGACTGAGCACAGTTCAGCACCCATAAACATCTTACTTAAAGGGAGCGTCACACATTATTTTAAAATAAACAGCCATATAACCCAAATTAAGGGTTTAGTAAAAAATATATATAATAATAATAATAAATAAAACATTTAAAAAAAATAAAATAAGATTTTAAACCTACCGGTAAATCTTTTTCTCCTAGTCCGTAGAGGATGTTGGGGACTCCGTAAGGACCATGGGGATAGACGGGCTCCGCAGGAGACATGGGCACTAAGAAAGAACTTTAGGTATGGGTGTGCACTGGCTCCTCCCTCTATGCCCCTCCTCCAGACCTCAGTTAGAGAAACTGTGCCCAGAGGAGACGGACAGTACGAGGAAAGGATTTGTTAATCCAATGGCAAGATTCATACCAGCCCACACCATTCACACTGTATAACCAGGGTAAATACGAACCAGTTAACAGGTTGAAACAACACAGCATCAGACCAAGACTGATGAAAACTGTAACATAACCCTTATGTAAGCAAAAACTATATACAAGTCTTGCAGAAGTAGTCCGCACTTGGGGCGGGCGCCCAGCATCCTCTACGGCCTAGGAGAAAATAAGATTTTACTTACCGGTAAATCTATTTCTCGTAGTCCGTAGTGGATGCTGGGGACTCCGTAAGGACCATGGGGGGGAATAGACGGGCTCCGCAGGAGACATGGGCACTTTAAGAAAGAATTTGGATTCTGATGTGCTCTGGCTCCTCCCTCTATGACCCTCCTCCAGACCTCAGTTAGAGAAACTGTGCCCGGAAGAGCTGACAGTACAAGGAAAGGATTTTGGTAATCCAGGGCAAGATACATACCAGCCACACCAATCACACCGTATAACTTGTGATAACCTTACCCAGTTAACAGTATGAACAACAACAGAGCATCAGATCAATGCTAATGCAACTATAATATAACCCTTATTGAAGCAATAACTATATACAAGCATTGCAGAAGAAGTCCGCACTTGGGACGGGCGCCCAGCATCCACTACGGACTACGAGAAATAGATTTACCGGTAAGTAAAATCTTATTTTCTCTAACGTCCTAGTGGATGCTGGGGACTCCGTAAGGACCATGGGGATTATACCAAAGCTCCCAAACGGGCGGGAGAGTGCGGATGACTCTGCAGCACCGAATGAGCAAACACAAGGTCCTCCTCAGCCAGGGTATCAAACTTGTAGAACTTTGCAAAGGTGTTTGAACCTGACCAAGTAGCCGCTCGGCAAAGCTGTAATGCCGAGACCCCTCGGGCAGCCACCCAAGAAGAGCCCACACCTTCCTTGTGGAATGGGCCTTAACTGATTTAGGCAGCGGCAATCCAGCCGCAGAATGAGCCTGCTGAATCTTGTTACAGATCCAGCGAGCAATAGTCTGCTTTGAAGCAGGCGCCCCAAGCTTGTTGGAAGCATACAGGATAAATAAAGATTCTGTTTTCCTGACCCTAGCCGTTCTGGCTACATAAACCTTCAAAGCCCTGACCACATCCAGTAACTCGGAATCCTCCAAGTCATTAGTAGCCACAGGCACCACAATAGGTTGGTTTATATGAAATGATGAAACCACCTTTGGCAGAAATTGTGGGCGGGTCCGCAATTCTGCTCTATCAGCATGGAAAACCAGATAAGGGCTTTGATGTGACAAAGCCGACAATTCTGACACACGCCTAGCCGAAGCCAAGGCTAGTAGCATGACCACCTTCCAGGTGAGATATTTCAATTCCACCGTCTTGAGTGGTTCAAACCAGTGTGATTTCAGGAAACTCAACACCACGTTAAGATCCCAAGGTGCCACTGGAGGCACAAAAGGGGGCTGAATATGCAGCACTCCTTTTACAAACGTCTGAATTTCAGGTAGAGAAGCCAGTTCTTTTTGAAAGAAAATGGATAGGGCCAAAATCTGGACCTTAATGGAACCCAATTTTAGGCCCAAAGTCACTCCCGACTGTAGGAAGTGAAGGAAACGGCCCAGCTGGAATTCCTCCGTAGGGGCATTCCTGGCCTCACACCAAGCAACATATTTTCGCCATATACGGTGATAATGTTGAGCCATCACGTCCTTCCTAGCCTTTATCAGCGTATGAATGACCTCATCCGGAATGCCTTTTTCTGCTAGGATCCGGCGTTCAACCGCCATGACGTCAAACGCAGCCGCGGTAAGTCTTGGAACAGACAGGGCCCCTGTTGCAACAAATCCTGTCTTAGAGGCAGAGGCCACGGGTCCTCTGTGAGCATTTCTTGCAGATCTGGATACCAAGTCCTTCTTGGCCAATCCGGAACAATGATTATTGTTCTCACTCCTCTTTTTCTTATGATTCTCAGCACCTTGGGTATGAGAGGAAGGAAGGAGGAGGAAATACATAGACCGACTGGAACACCCACGGCGTCACCAGTGCGTCCACAGCTATCGCCTGATGGTCTCTTGACCTGGCGCAATACTTCTGTAGCTTCTTGTTGAGGCGGGATGCCATCATGTCCACCTGTGGCAGCTCCCACCGACTTGCAACCTGCGCGAAGACTTCTTGATGAAGTCCCCATTCTCCCGGGTAGAGGTCGTGCCTGCTGAGGAAGTGTGCTTCCCAGTTGTCCACTCCCGGAATGAACACTGCTGACAGTGCGCTTACGTGATTCTCCGCCCAGCGAAGAATTCTGGTGGCTTCTACCATTGCCACCCTGCTCCTTGTGCCGCCTTGGCGGTTTACATGAGCCACTGCAGTGATGTTGTCTGACTGAATCAGAACCGGGTGGTCGCGAAGTAGGGACTCCGCTTGGCATAGGGCGTTGTATATGGCCCTTAGTTCCAGGATGTTGATGTGGAGGCAAGTCTCCTGACTTGACCACAGACCTTGGAAATTTCTTCCCTGTGCGACTGCCCCCCACCCTCAGAGGCTTGCATCCGTGGTCACCAGGAACCAGTCTTGAATGCCGAATCTGCGGCCCTCGAGGAGGTGAGCACTCTGCAGCCACCACAGGGGAGACACCCTGGCCCTGGGGGATAGGGTGATTAACCGATGCATCTGAAGATGTGATCCGGACCATTTGTACAGTAGATCCCATTGAAAGGTCCTCGCATGGAACCTGCCGAAGGGAATGGCCTCATATGATGCCACCATCCTTCCCAGGACTCGCGTGAAGTGATGCACCGACACCTGTTTTGGTTTCAATAGGTTTCTGACCAGTGCCATGAGCTCTTGAGCCTTCTCCATCGGGAGATAAACCCTCTTCTGGTCTGTGTCCAGAATCATGCCCAGGAAGGGCAGACGAGTCGTAGGAATCAACTGCGACTTTGGAATATTTAGAATCCAGCCGTGTTCTCGTAACACTTCCAGAGAGAGTGCTACGCTGATCAGCAACTGCTCTCTGGACCTCGCCTTTATGAGGAGATCGTCCAAGTATGGGATAATTGTGACCCCTTGCTTCCGCAGGAGTACCATCATTTCTGCCATTACCTTGGTAAAAATTCTCGGTGCCGTGGAGAGACCAAACGGCAACATCTGAAATTGGTAATGGCAATCCTGTACCACAAATCTGAGGTACGCCTGATGAGGTGGATAAATGGGGACATGAAGGTATGCATCCTTTATGTCCAGAGACACCATAAAATCCCCCCCTTCCAGGCTTGCGATGACCGCTCTGAGCGATTCCATCTTGAACTTGAACCTTTTCAGGTATATGTTCAGGGATTTTAAATTCAATATGGGTCTGACCGAACCGTCCGGTTTCGGTACCACAAACATGGTCGAATAATAACCCTTTCCTCGTTGAAGGAGGGGAACCTTGACCACCACCTGTTGAAGATACAATTTGTGAATTGCAGCTAACACTATTTCCCTCTCTAAGGGGGAAGCTGGCAGGGCCGATCTGAGGTATCGGTGAGGGGGCATCTCTTCGAATTCCAGCTTGTATCCCTGAGACACAATATCTATTGTCCAGGGATCCACCTGTGAGTGAACCCACTTGTGGCTGAAATTTCGGAGACGCGCCCCCACCGTGCCTGGCTCTGCCTGTGGAGCCCCAGCGTCATGCGGTGGATTTAGTGGAAGCCGGGGAGGACTTCTGCTCCTGGGAACTAGCTGTGTTGTGCAGCTTCCTTCCTCTGCCCCTGCCAAGAAAGGACGCACCTCGGACTTTCTTGCCTTTTTGTGATCGAAAGGACTGCATTTGGTAATACGGTGCTTTCTTAGGCTGTGAGGAAACATATGGCAAAAAATTTGACTTTCCAGCAGTAGCTGTGGAGACCAGGTCCGAGAGACCCTCCCCAAACAATTCCTCACCCTTGTAAGGTAAAATCTCCATATGCCTTTTTGAGTCGGCATCACCTGTCCATTGCCGAGTCCACAGGACCCTTCTGGCAGAAATCGACATTGCATTTATTCTAGAGCCCAGTAGGCTAATGTCTCTGAGCATCTCTCATATATAGGACAGCGTCTTTTATATGCCCCAGGGTCATTAATATAGTATCCTTGTCTAAGGTATCAAGTTCCTCAGATAAGGTATTCGTCCATGCTGCTACAGCACTACACACCCAGGCCGACGCAATTGCCGGCCTTAGTAAGGTACCTGAATGTGTATAAATGGACTTCAGGGTACCCTCTTGCTTTCTATCCGCAGCATCTTTTAGGGTGGCCGTATCCTGTGACGGCAGGGCTACCCTCTTGGATAAGCGTGTTAAACTTTGTCCACCCTAGGGGAGGATTCCCAGCGTAACCTGTCCGTTGGCGGGAAGGGATACGCCATAAGCATCAGTTTGGAAATCTGCAGTTTTTTATCTGGAGATTCCCAAGCCTTTTCACATAACTCATTTAGCTCATGTGAAGGGGGAAAGGTCACCTCCTGCCTTTTCTCCCCATACATATGAACCCTCTTGTCAGGGACTGGGGTTTCCTCTGTGATGTGCAACACATCCTTAATTGCTATAATCATATAACGGAGGGATTTAGCCAATTTAGGCTGTAACTTTGCATCATCGTAATCGACACTGGAGTCAGAATCCATGTCGGTATCTGTGTCAACAATTTGGGATAGTGGGCGCTTCTGAGACCCCGACGGCCTCTGCGACATAGGATCAGGCACGGGCTGAGACCCTTACTGTCCTAAGGTTTCAGCTTTATCCAACCTTTTATGTAAGGAATTAACATTATCATTTAAAACCTTCCACATATCCATCCAATCAGGTGTCGGCGCCGTCGGCGGAGACACCACATTCATTTGCTCCCGCTCTGTTTCCACATAGCCTTCCTCGTCAAACATGTCGACACAAGCGTACCGACACACCACACACACAGGGAATGCTCTTTTTGAAGACAGTTCCCCCAACAAGGCCCTTTGGAGAGACAGAGAGAGAGTATGCCAGCACACACCCCAGCGCAACCCAGGAATCACACAGTAACTTAGTGTTAACCCAGTAGCCGCTGTAATAATGATTTTTGCGCCTAATTATGTGCCCCCCCTCTCTTTTGTACCCTCTTCTACCGTGTATCTGCAGGGGAGAGCCTGGGGAGCTTCCTCTCAGCGGAGCTGTGGAGAAAAAATGGCGCAGGTGAGTGCTGAGGAAGAAGCCCTGCCCCCTCAGCGGCGGGCTTCTGTCCCGCGTTTATGTACAATATTATGGCGGGGGCTCATACATATATACAGTGCCCAACTGTATATATGTCAAACTTTTGCCAAGAGGTCCTAATTGCTGCCCAGGGCGCCCCCCCCCCCCCCCTGCGCCCTTACAGTGACCGGAGTATGTGGGTGTAGTGTGGGAGCAATGGCGCACAGCTGCAGTGCTGTGCGCTACCTCAGTGAAGACTGAAGTCTTCTGCCGCCGATTTCGAAGTCTCCTTGCTTCTTTCACCCGGCTTCTGTCTTCCGGCTCTGCGAGGGGGACGGCGGCGCGGCTCCGGGATCGGACGAGGGTGAGATCCTGTGTACGATCCCTCTGGAGCTAATGGTGTCCAGTAGCCTAAGAAGCAGGACCTATCTGCAGAGAGTAGGGCTACTTCTCTCCCCTCAGTCCCACGATGCAGGGAGTCTGTTGCCAGCAGAGATCCCTGAAAATAAAAAAACCTAACAAAATACTTTCTTATAGCAAGCTTAGGAGAGCTCACTGAACAGCACCCAGCTCGTCCGGGCACAGATTCAAACTGAGGTCTGGAGGAGGGTCATAGAGGGAGGAGCCAGAGCACACCAGAATCCAAATTCTTTCTTAAAGTGCCCATGTCTCCTGCGGAGCCCATCTATTCCCCCCCATGGTCCTTACGGAGTCCCCAGCATCCACTAGGACGTTAGAGAAAAAGATTTACCGGTAGGTTTAAAATCTTATTTTCTCTTACGTCCTAGAGGATGCTGGGGACTCCGTAAGGACCATGGGGATTATACCAAAGCTCCCAACGGGCGGGAGAGTGCGGATGACTCTGCAGCACCGACTGAGCAAACAGGAGATCCTCCTCAGCCAGGGTATCAAACTTGGAGAACTTTGCAAAGGTGTTTGAACCCGACCAAGTAGCAGCTCGGCACAATTGCAACGCCGAGACCCCTCGGGCAGCCGCCCAAGAAGAGCCCACCTTCCTAGTGGAATGGGCCTTAACCGATCTTGGTAATGGCAATCCAGCCGTTGAATGAGCCTGCTGAATCGTGTTACAGATCCAGCGAGCAATAGTCTGCTTTGAAGCAGGAGCGCCAACCTTGTTGGCCGCATACAGGACAAACAGCGCCTCTGTTTTCCTGACCCTAGCCGTTCTGGCTACGTAAATTTTCAAAGCCCTGACCACATCAAGGGACTCGGAATCCTCCAAGTCTCGCGTAGCCACAGGCACCACAATAGGTTGGTTCATATGAAAAGAGGAAACCACCTTAGGCAAGAATTGAGGACGGGTCCGCAATTCCGCTCTATCCATATGGAAAACCAGATAGGGGCTTTTATGAGACAAAGCCACCAATTCCGACACTCGCCTAGCCGAAGCCAAGGCTAACAACATGACCACTTTCCAAGTGAGACATTTCAATTCCACTGTTTGAAGTGGTTCAAACCAGTGCGATTTAAGGAAACTCAACACCACGTTAAGGTCCCAAGGCGCCACCGGAGGTACAAAAGGAGGCTGAATATGCAGCACTCCCTTTTCACAAAAATCTGTACTTCTGGGAGAGAAGCTAATTCTTTCTGAAAGAAAATGGATAGGGCCGAAATCTGAACCTTAATGGAGCCTAATTATAGACCCAAATTCACTCCAGTTTGTAGGAAGTGAAGAAAACGGCCCAGATGGAATTCCTCCGTAGAAGCATTCCTGGCCTCACACCAAGAAACATACTTTCGCCATATACGGTGATAATGTTTAGCTGTCACGTCCTTCCTAGCTTTTAATCAGAGTAGGAATTACCTCATCCGGAATGCCCTTTTCCGCTAGGATCCGGCGTTCAACCGCCATGCAGTCAAACGCAGCCATGGTAAGTCTTGGAACAGACAGGGCCCCTGTTGTAGCAGGTCCTGTCTTAGAGGAAGAGGCCACGGATCTTCCGTGAGCATTTCCTGCAGATCCGGATACCAGGCCCTTCGTGGCCAATCTGGAACAATGAGAATTGTCTGTACTCCTCTTTTTCTTATTATTCTCAACACCTTGGGGATGAGAGGAAGAGGAGGAAACACAGACCGACTGGAACACCTAAGGTGTCACTAGGGCGTCCACTGCCACCTCCTGAGGGTCTCTTGACCTGGCGCAATACTTCTGTAGTTTTTTGTTTAGGCGGGACGCCATCATGTCTATCTGGGGCAGGCCCCACTGACTTGCAATCTGTGCGAAGACTTCCTGATGAAGTCCCCACTCTCCTGGATGTAGATCGTGTCTGCTGAGGAAGTCTGCTTCCCAGTTGTCCACTCCCGGAATGAACACTGCTGACAGTGTGCCTACATGATTTTGCGCCCAGCGAAGAATCCTGATGGCTTCCGCCATAGCCACTCTGCTCCTTGTGCCGCCTTGGCGGTTTACATGAGCTACTGCGGTGATGTTGTCTGACTGGATCAGAACCGGGTGGTCGCGAAGCAAAGTCTCCGCTTGACGAAGGGCGTTGTATATGGCCCTTAGTTCCAGGACGTTGATGTGGAGACAAGTCTCTTGACTTGACCAAAGACCTTGGAAGTGTCTTCCCTGTGTGACTGCTCCCCAACCTCGGAGGCTTGCGTCCGTGGTCACCAAAAAACGGCAAGGAGGCACCTCTTCGAATTCCAACTTGTAACCCTGGGAAACAATCTCTATTGCCCAGGGATCCACCTGTGAGTGAACCCAGATGTGGCTGAAAAGTCGAAGACGTGCCCCCACTGGGGCGGACTCCCTCAGCGGAGCCCCAGCGTCATGCGGCGGATTTTGTAGAGGTCGGGGAGGACTTCTGCTCATGGGAACTAGCTATGGATGGCAGCTTTTTCCCTCTGACCTTACCTCTGGCAAGAAAGGACGATCCTCGTGCTCTCTTCTTTTTATGTGACCGAAAGGACTGCATTTGATAATGTGGTGCATTCCTAGGCTGTGAGGGAATATAAGGCAAAAAAATTTGATTTACCTGCCGTAGCAGTGGAGACCAGGTCCGAGAGACCTTCACCAAACAATTCGTCACCCCTGTAAGGTAAAACCTCCATATGCCTCTTTGAGTCGGCATCACCTGTCCATTGCCGGGTCCATAGGACTCGTCTAGCAGAAATCGACATAGCGTTGACTCTAGAACCTAGTAGGCCAATGTCTCTTTGAGCATCCCTCATATATAAGGCAGCATCTTTAATATGACCCGGGGTTAATAATAAGAATTTACTTACCGATAATTCTATTTCTCGTAGTCCGTAGTGGATGCTGGGGACTCCGTCAGGACCAAGGGGTTTAGCGGCTCCGCAGGAGACAGGGCACACTAATAAAAGCTTTAGGATCAGGTGGTGTGCACTGGCTCCTCCCCCTATGACCCTCCTCCAAGCCTCAGTTAGGATACTGTGCCCGGACGAGCGTGCATAATAAGGAAGGATATTGAATCCCGGGTAAGACTCATACCAGCCACACCAATCACACCGTACAACCTGTGATCTGAACCCAGTTAACAGTATGATAACAACGAAGGAGCCTCTGAAAAGATGGCTCACAACAAGAATAACCCGATTTTTGTAACAATAACTATGTACAAGTATTGCAGACAATCCGCACTTGGGATGGGCGCCCAGCATCCACTACGGACTACGAGAAATAGAATTATCGGTAAGTAAATTCTTATTTTTTCTAACGTCCTAAGTGGATGCTGGGGACTCCGTCAGGACCATGGGGATTATACCAAAGCTCCCAAACGGGCGGGAGAGTGCGGATGACTCTGCAGCACCGAATGAGAGAACTCCAGGTCCTCCTCAGTCAGGGTGTGCCCCTGACCAAGTATCAGCTCGGCAAAGTTGTAAAGCCGAGACCCCTCGGGCAGCCGCCCAAGATGAGCCCACTTCCTTGTGGAATGGGCTTTTACTGATTTTGGCTGTGGCAAGCCTGCCACAGAATGTGCAAGCTGAATTGTACTACAAATCCAGCGAGCAATCGTCTGCTTAGAAGCAGGAACACCCATCTTGTAGGGTGCATACAGGCTAAACAGCGAGTCAGATTTTCTGACTCCAGTCGTCCTGGAAACATATTTTCAGGGCCCTGACAACGTCAAGTAACTTGGAGTCCTCCAAGTCCCTAGTAGCCGCAGGTACCACAATAGGTTGGTTCATGTGAAAAACAGAAAACACCTTAAGGAGAAATTGAGGACGAGTCCTCAATTCTGCCCTGTCAGAATGAAAAATTAAGTAAGGGCTTTTATATGATAAAGCCGCCCATTCTGACACACGCCTGGCTGAAGCCAGGGCTAATAGAATCTTCACCTTCCATGTGAAATATTTTAATTCCACAGTGGTGAGTGGATCACCAATGTGACTTTAGGAAACTCAAAACAACATTGAGATCCCAAGGTGCCACTGGGGGCACAAAAGGAGGCTGTATATGCAGTACCCCTTTTACAAACGTCTGAACTTCAGGCACTGAAGCCAGTTCTTTCTGGAAGAAATTTGACAGGGTCGAAATTTGAAACTTAATGGACCCTAATTTTAGGCCCATAGACAGTCCTGTTTTCAGGAAATGTAGGAAACGACCCAGTTGGAATTCCTCTGTAGGGACCTTCTTGGCCTCACACCACGCAACATATTTTCGCCAAATGCGGTGAAAATGTTTTGCGATTACATCCTTCCTGGCTTCGACCAGGGTAGGGATGACTTCATCTGGAATGCCCTTTCAGGATCCGGCGTTCAACTGCCATGCCGTCAAACGCAGTCGCAGTAAGTCTTGGAACAGACAAGGCCCCTGCTGGAGCAGGTCCTTTCTTAAAGGTAGAGGCCACGGTTCTTCCGTGAGCATCTCTTGAAGTTCCGGGTACCAAGTCCTTCTTGACCCATCCGGAACCACGAGTATCGTTCTTACTCATCTCCTTCTTATGATTCTCAGTACTTTTGGTATGAGATGCATAGAAGGGAACACATACCCTGACTGGTACACCCACAGTGTTACCAGAGCGTCCACCGCTATTGCCTGAGGGTCCCTTGACCTGGCGCAATATTTGTCTAGTTTTTTGTTCAGGCGGGACGCCATCATGTCCACCTTTGGTTTTTCCCAACGGTTTACAATCATGTGGAAGACTTCCCGCTGAAGTCCCCACTCTCCCGGGTGGAGGTTATGCCTGCTGAGGAAGTTTGCTTCCCAGTTTTCCACTCCCGGAATTAACACTGCTGAGAGTGTTATCACATGATTTTTCGCCCAGCGAAGAATCCTTGCAGTTTCTGCCATTTCCCTCCTGCTTCATGTGCCGCCCTGTCTGTTTACGTGGGCGACTGCCGTGATGTTGTCCCACTGGATCAATACCGGCTGACCTTGAAGCAGAGGTCTTGCTAAGCTTAGAGCCTTGTAAATTGCCCTTAGCTCCAGTATATTTATGTGGAGAGAAGTCTCCAGACTTGATCACACTCCCTGGAAATTTTTTCCTTGTGTGACTGCTCCCCAGCCACTCAGGCTGGCATACGTGGTCACCAGGACCCAGTCCTGAATGTCGAATCTGCGGCCCTTTCATAGATGAGCACTCTGCAGCCACCGCAGAAGAAAACACCCTTGTCCTTGGAGACAGGGTTGTCCGCTGATGCATCTGAAGATGCGATCCGGACCATTTTCCCAGCAGATTCCACTGAAAGGTTCTTGCGTGAAATCTACCGAATGGGATCGCTTTGTAAGAAACCACCATTTTTCACAGGACCCTTGTGCAATGATGCACTGATACTTTTCCTGGTTTTAGGAGGTTCCTGACTAGCTCGGATAACTCCCTGGTCTTCTTCTCCGGGAGAAAACATCCTTTTCTGGACTGTGTCCAGAATCATTCCTAGGAACATTAGACGTGTCGTCGGAAAAAGCTGCGATTTTGGAATATTTAGAATCCACTCGTGCTGTCGTAGAACTACTTGAGATAGTGCTACTCCGACCGCCAACTGTTCTCTGGACCTTGCCCTTATCAGGAAAGCGTCCATATTTCTTTTAGGAAGAATCATCATTTCGGCCATTACCATGGTAAAGACCCGGGGTGCCGTGGACAATCCAAACGGCAGCGTCTGAACTGATAGTGACAGTTCTGTACCACGAACCTGAGATACCCTTGGTGAGAAGGGCAAATTTTGGACATGTAGGTAAGCGTCCCTGATATCCAGTGACACCATATAGTGTGGAATAATACCCCTTCCCTTGTTGTAGGAGGGGTACTTTGATTATCACCTGCTGGGAATACAGCCTGTGAATTTTTTTTTTTTCCAATACTGCCTCCCTGTCGGAGGGAGACGTTGGTAAAGCAGACTTCAGGAACTTGTGAGGGGAAGACGTCTCGAATTTCCAATGTACACCTGGGATACTACGTGTAGGATCCAGGAGTCCACTTGCGAGTGAGCCCACTGCGTGCTGAAACTCTTGAGATGACCCCCCACCGCACCTGAGTCCGCTTGTATGGCCCCAGCGTCATGCTGCGGACTTGGCAGAAGCTGTGGAGGACTTCTGTTCCTGGGAATGGGCTGCCTGCTGCAGTCTTCTTCCCTTTCCTCTAACCCTGGGCAGATATGACTGGCCTTTTGCCCGCCTGCCTTTATGGGTACGAAAGGACTGAGACTGAAAAGACTGTGTCCTTTTCTGCTGAGATGTGACTTGGGGTAACAAAAGTGGATTTTCCAGCTGTTGCCATGGCCACCAGGTCCGATGGACCGCCCCTTTATACGGCAATACTTCCATGTGCCGTCTGGAATCTGCATCACCTGACCACTGTCGTGTCTATAAACATCGTCTGGCAGATATGGACATCACATCTACTCTTGATGCCAGAATGCAAATATCCCTCTGCGCATCTCGCATATATAGAAATGCATCCTTAAAATGCTCTATAGTCAATAAAATATTGTTCCTGTCAAGGGTATCAATATTTTCAGTCAGGAAATCCGACCAAGCCCCCCCAGCGCTGCACATCCAGGCTGAGGCGATTGCTGGTCGTAGTATAACACCAGTATGTGTGTATATACTTTTTAGGATATTTTTCAGCTTCCTATCAGCTGGCTCTTTGAGGGCGGCCGTATCTGGAGACGGTAACGCCACTTGTTTTTATAAGCGTGTGAGCGCCTTATCCACCCTAAGGTGTGTTTCCCAACTCGCCCTCACTTCTGGCAGGAAAGGGTATACCTCCAATAATTTTCTATCGGAGGAAACCCACGTATCATCACACACTTTAATTTATCTGATTCAGGAAAAACTACAAGTAGATTATTCCCACCCTACATAATACCCTTATTTGTGGTACTTGTAGTATCAGAAATATGTAACACCTCCTTCATTGCCCTTAACATGTAACGTGTGGCCCTAAAGGAAAATACGTTTGTTTCTTCACCGTCGACACTGAAGTCAGTGTCCGTGTCTTTCCGTGCTTTTTCTTAGTGCCCATGTCTCCTGCAGAGCCTGTCTATCCCCATGATCCTTACGAAGTCCCCAGCATCCTCTAGGACGTAAGAGAAAAAAAAAAAAATTATATATATATATATATATATACACATACACACACATACATACATACATACACACATATATATATATATATATATATATATATATATATATATATATATATATATAATATCTCTATATAAAAAATAAGAATTTACTCACCGGTAATTCTATTTCTCGTAGTCCGTAGTGGATGCTGGGAACTCCGTAAGGACCATGGGGAATAGCGGGCTCCGAAGGAGGCTGGGCACTCTAGAAAGATTTCAGACTACCTGGTGTGCACTGGCTCCTCCCACTATGACCCTCCTCCAAGCCTCAGTTAGGATACTGTGCCCGGACGAGCGTACACAATAAGGAAGGATTTTGAATCCCGGGTAAGACTCATACCAGCCACACCAATCACACCGTACAACTCGTGATATGAAACCCAGTTAACAGTATGAAACAACTGAGCCTCTCAACAGATGGCTCAACAATAACCCGATTTAGTTAACAATAACTATGTACAAGTATTGCAGATAAACCGCACTTGGGATGGGCGCCCAGCATCCACTACGGACTACGAGAAATAGAATTACCGGTGAGTAAATTCTTATTTTCTCTGACGTCCTAGTGGATGCTGGGAACTCCGTAAGGACCATGGGGATTATACCAAAGCTCCCAAACGGGCGGGAGAGTGCGGATGACTCTGCAACACCGAATGAGAGAACTCCAGGTCCTCCTCAGCCAGGGTATCAAATTTATAGAATTTTGCAAACGTGTTTGCCCCTGACCAAGTAGCAGCTCGGCAAAGTTGTAAAGCCGAGACCCCTCGGGCAGCCGCCCAAGATGAGCCCACCTTCCTTGTGGAATGGGCATTGACAGATTTTGGCTGTGGCAGGCCTGCCACAGAATGTGCAAGTTGAATTGTACTACAAATCCAACGAGCAATAGTCTGCTTAGAAGCAGGAGCTTGTTGGGTGCATATAGGATAAACAGCGAGTCAGATTTTCTGACTCCAGCCGTCCTGGAAACATATATTTTCAGTGCCCTGACCACGTCTAACAACTTGGAGTCCTCCAAGTCCCTAGTGGCCGCAGGCACCACAATAGGCTGGTTCAAATGAAACGCTGACACCACCTTAGGGAGAAACTGGGGACGAGTCCTCAATTCTGCCCTATCCATATGGAAAATCAGATAAGGGCTTTTATAAGACAAAGCCGCCAATTCTGATACTCGCCTGGCAGAAGCCAAGGCCAATAACATGACCACCTTCCACGTGAGATATTTCAGATCCACGGTTTTTAGTGGTTCAAACCAATGTGATTTTAAGAAACTCAACACCACGTTGAGATCCCAAGGTGCCACAGGAGGCACATATGGGGGCTGAATATGCAGCACTCCCTTTACAAATGTCTGAACTTCAGGTACTGAAGCTAGTTCTTTCTGAAAGAAAATCGATAGAGCCGAGATCTGTACCTTAATGGAAACCAGTTTTAGGCCCATATTCACTCCTGCTTGCCGGAAATGCAGAAATCGACCTAGTTGAAATTCCTCAGTTGGGGCCTTTTCGGCCTCACACCATGCAACATATTTCCGCCATATGCGGTGATAATGATTTGCTGTAACCTCTTTCCTGGCTTTAATAAGCGTAGGAATGACTTCCTCCGGAATGCCCTTTTCTTTCAGGATCCGGCGTTCAACCGCCATGCCGTCAAACGCAGCCGCGGTAAGTCTTGGAACAGACAGGGCCCCTGCTGTAGCAGGTCTTGTCTTAGCGGCAGAGGCCACGGGTCCTCTGAGATCATCTCTTGAAGTTCCGGGTACCATGTTCTTCTTGGCCAATCCGGAACCACGAGAATTGTGCTTACTCCTCGCTTTCTTATTATTCTCAATACCTTTGGTATGAGAGGCAGCGGAGGGAACACAAACTGACTGGTACACCCACGGTGTCACCAGAGCGTCCACAGCTATCGCTTGAGGGTCTCTTGACCTGGCGCAATACCTCTCTAGTTTTTTGTTTAGGCGGGACGCCATCATGTCCACCTGTGGACGACCCCACTGATGTACAATCATTTGGAAGACTTCTGGATGAAGTCCCCACTCTCCCGGGTGGAGGTCGTGTCTGCTGAGGAAGTCTGCTTCCCAGTTGTCCACTCCCGGAATGAACACTGCTGACAGTGCTAGTACATGATTTTCCGCCCATCGGAGAATTCTTGTGGCTTCTGTCATTGCCATCCTGCTTCTTGTGCCGCCCTGTCGATTCACATGGGCGACTGCCGTGATGTTGTCTGACTGGATCAGCACCGGCTGGTGTAGGAGCAGGGATTTTGCTTGACTTAGGGCATTGTAGATGGCCCTTAGTTCCAGAATATTTATGTGAAGGGAAGTCTCCTGACTTGTCCATAGTCCTTGGAAGTTTCTTCCCTTTGTGACTGCCCCCCAGCCTCGCAGGCTGGCATCCGTGGTCACCAGGACCCAGTCCTGAATGCCGAATCTGCGACCCTCCAGAAGATGAGCACTCTGCAGCCACCACAGAAGAGACACCCTGGTTCTTGCAGACAGGGTTATCAAGCGATGCATCTGAAGATGCGATCCGGACCACTTGTCCAACAGGTCCCACTGAAAGATTCTGGCATGGAACCTGCCGAATGGAATTGCTTCGTAAGAAGCTACCATCTTTCCCAAGACCCGCGTGCAGTGATGCACCGATACCTGTTTTGGTTTCAGGAGGTCTCTGACTAGAGAAGACAACTCCCTGGCTTTCTCCTCCGGGAGAAACACTTTTTTCTGGACTGTGTCCAGAATCATCCCCAGGAACAGTAGACGTGTCGTCGGGACCAGCTGTGACTTTGGGATATTCAGAATCCAGCCGTGCTGGTTTAGCACTTCCTGAGATAGTGCTACTCCCACCAACAACTGTTCTTTGGACCGTGCCTTTATTAGGAGATCGTCCAAGTACGGGATAATTAAAACTCCCTTTCTTCGAAGGAGTATCATCATTTCCGCCATAACCTTGGTAAATACCCTTGGTGCCGTGGAGAGTCCAAACGGCAGCGTCTGGAATTGGTAATGGCAATCGTGTACCACAAATCTGAGGTTCTCCTGGTGAGGATGGTAAATGGGGACATGCAGGTAAGCATCCTTGATGTCCAGGGAAACCATGTAATCCCCCTCGTCCAGGCTTGCAATAACCGCCCTGAGCGATTCCATCTTGAACTTGAATTTTTTTATGTACATGTTCAAGGATTTCAAATTTAAAATGGGTCTCACCGAACCGTCCGGCTTCGGTACCACAAATAGTGTGGAATAGTAACCCCGGCCTTGTTGAAGTAGGGGTACCTTGATTATCACCTGCTGGGAATACAGCTTGTGAATTGCCGCTAGCACCGCCTCCCTGTCTGAGGGAGCAATCGGCAAGGCAGATTTTAGGAACCGGTGGGGTGGAGCCACCTCGAATTCCAGCATGTATCCCTGAGATACTACTTGAAGGATCCAGGGATCCACCTGTGAGCGAGCCCACTGATCGCTGAAATTTCTGAGGCGGGCCCCCACCGTACCTGGCTCCACCTGTGGAGCCCCACCGTCATGCGGCGGACTTGGAAGAGGAAGCGGGGGAGGACTTTTGTTCCTGGGAACCTGCTGTCTGTTGCAGCCTTTTTCCCCTACCTCTGCCTCTAGACAGAAAAGACCCTCCTTTTCCACGCTTGCTTTTCTGGGTCCGAAAGGACTGAACCTGATAAAATGGCGCCTTCTTAGGCTGTGAGTGAACATGGGGTAAAAATGCTGACTTCCCAGACGTTGCTGTGGAAACTAGGTCGGAGAGACCATCCCCAAATAATTCCTCCCCTTTATAAGGCAAAACTTCCATGTGCCTCTTGGAATCTGCATCTCCCGTCCACTGACGAGTCCATAAGCATCTACTAGCAGAGATAGACAATGCACTTACTTTAGATGCCAACCGGCAAATTTCCCTCTGTGCATCTCTCATATATAAGACTGAATCTTTTATATGGTCAATCGTTAGCAGAATAGTGTCTCTGTCTAGTGTGTCAATATTTTCTGACAGTTTTTCTGACCATGCAGCGGCAGCACTGCCCATCCAAGCTGACGCAATAGCTGGTCTAAGTATAATGCCTGAGTGTGTGTATACAGACTTCAGGATTGCCTCCTGCTTTCTATCAGCAGGCTCCTTAAGGGCGGCCGTATCCTGAGAGGGTAGTGCCACCTTTTTTGACAAACGTGTGAGCGCTTTATCCACCCTAGGTGGTGTTTCCCAACGTGACCTATCCTCTGGCGGGAAAGGGAACGCCATTAGTACCTTCTTAGGAATTACAAATTTTTTATCAGGGAAAAGCCACGCTTCTTCACACACTTCATTTAGTTCATCTGATGGGGGAAAAACTACGGGTAGTTTTTTCTCCCCAAACATAATACCCTTTTTTGTGGTACCTGGATGTAAATCAGAAATGTTTAACACCTCTTTCATTGCCTCAATCATGCAGTGAATGGCCCTGACAGGCATTAGGTTTGACTCATCGTCGTCGACACTGTTATCAGTATCCGTGTCGACACCCGGGTCTGCAAACTGAGGTAGCGGGCGTTTTAGAGCCCCTGACGACCCCTGAGGCACCTGGACAGGCACGAGCCGAGATCCCGGCTGTCCCACATTTGGCATGTCGTCAAATTTCTTATGTAAAGAATCTATACGTGCACTCATTTCTTTCCATAAGTTCATCCACTCGGGTGTCTGCCCCGCAGGGGGTGACGTCCCTTCAAAATGCATCTGCTCCGCCTCCACCTCATTATCCTCATCAAACATGTCGACACAGCCGTACCGACACACCCCACACACACAGGGAATGCTCAACAGAGGACAGGACCCACAAAAAGCCCTTTGGGGGGACAGAGTGAGAGTATGCCAGCACACACCAGAGCGCTATATATATATATATATATATATATATATATACACAGGGACTAACTGAGTTATGTCCCTAATAGCTGCTTTTCATATAATATATGTATATATACTGCCAAATGTAATGCCCCTCCTCTCTTTTCCCTCTTACTGTTACTGTATATTGCAGGGAAGAGCCAGGGAGCTTCCTTCCAGCCGAGCTGTGAGGGAAAAATGGCGCCAGTGTGCTGAGGAGATAGGCTCCGCCCCTTTTTCGCGGCCTATTCTCCCGCTTTTTATGGAATTCTGGCAGGGGTATTTACCTCATATATAGCCTCTGGGGCTATATATTGAGGTATTTTAGCCAGCCAAGGTGTTATTATTGCTGCCTCAGGGCGCCCCCCCCAGCGCCCTGCACCCTCAGTGACCGGAGTGTGAAGTGTGAGAGGAGCAATGGCGCACAGCTGCAGTGCTGTGCGCTACCTTGGTGAAGACAGAGTCTTCATGCCGCCGATTTCCCGGACCATCTTCTTGCTTCTGGCTCTGTAAGGGGGACGGCGGCGCGGCTCCGGGACCGAACACCAAGGACTAGGCCTGCGGTCGATCCCTCTGGAGCTAATGGTGTCCAGTAGCCTAAGAAGCCCAATCCGGCTGCAAGCAGGCGAGTTCGCTTCTTCTCCCCTTAGTCCCTCGCTGCAGTGAGCCTGTTGCCAGCAGGTCTCACTGAAAATAAAAAACCTAAGTCTATTCTTTCTAAGAGCTCAGGAGAGCCCCTAGTGTGCATCCAACCTCGGCCGGGCACGAATTCTAACTGAGGCTTGGAGGAGGGTCATAGTGGGAGGAGCCAGTGCACACCAGGTAGTCTGAAATCTTTCTAGAGTGCCCAGCCTCCTTCGGAGCCCGCTATTCCCCATGGTCCTTACAGAGTTCCCAGCATCCACTAGGACGTCAGAGAAATAAATAAAAAAGGTGAGCTTTTAACTTTCATCTGAGTAAGAACGCCTCTCTGTACAAATAACTTTAGTCAGCCAGTTAATGTAGTGAGGGGGTTAGGGGCAAGTGTTTACCCTTAATATAGCCAATACATTTAAACCCTAAAACAGAAGAATATTCAAAAGGTAATTGTTTGCATCTGAACGCAACAGAAATAAAATCTTAACCAGACACTATATGGCAAGAGATTTTCAGTGTGGAGCTTAAAAAGGCTCTTTCATTATACAGGTGTATATGTAGCGAAGACTTCACACGTGCTGCACCCTATCAGGCTTCAGCCTGCAAAGATTCAAGCGTGCACTGAAAACACAACTGTGCATCAAAGCCTTGCAGCTATTCTCACACTCTTAACACATCCACTGTTGTCTCTCCTCACTCTTTTCCAGTTCTGTCTCCAAGATATACTTCAATCCCTAGGGCCCTCTACCCTCTTGGTTTTCATGCTGTACTATCCCTGTCCCCTGTGCTCCACCACACAGTTCCTGTGGGGGACTGTCCTTCCCTGGCAAGGGCTCATTGATTGCTCCTGTTATCTCTATCACATTTTGTTGTATTACTATTTTACGGTGTGGATTTTGTACCTGTATGTCCTTGTTATATTTTATATTGTATTTATTTAGCAAACTATTCTCCTTATGCATTGCTGCGGACATTTTTGTGGGGTCTTATGAATAAAAGTAATAATCATGTTGTTCGCTGTGAACCTTATGTGATCCACTGTAATCATTATCCTCAACATGAAGTTTCTTGAAAACAGCAATTCTTCAGAAGAATGCATGCAGCTCTGTGCTGTGTGTAAAGGAAAGAAACACATTCAGCTGTCTGCAGGGTGCCCGGTATCAATCATTTTGTAGAAGTTCCAATAGAATGAAGCATATAGTGGGAGGTGTCCTAGACAGGTTTTACATTTTGTTGGGTATTAAAGAAGGCCACAGAGGGGTTAATGTGTAGGCATCTGTCCGACTGGAGCAGTATATGCATGTACTGCCTGTCCCGTGTATACCTGCACGTGAAATTCTCCAGACTCTTTGGGTACCCTTATGACATAGCAATATATTTTTATTATGGGCAGTTTCTATCTAGGAATCAGGATAATAGGCACAGAGGTCCTCTTCTATTTCATATTATGGTAATTAGACCTTAAGTTAAACAAATGTAATGTGTATTGGTCTTGATGAGGTTCAGCTGAAATAGCACAAATAAAATAAATGACTACTTTATAATAATAATTTTCCTTGTTTTTGAAGCATCGATAAACTACCTGAATCTGCAATTCTATGTATTCTATGGAAACAAGGCGGCATGGGCGAGAGGTCAAAATAATAAAAGAAGCAAAGTTAAACTAAAATAGAACACATATACATTATATTATAATAGATAGATAGATAGATATATATATATATATATATATATATATATATCTCCTAATGAGCTTATTAGTAGCTGCAAACTGTTTTCTAGAATAATGTGTAAAATGTTTCCCTCCTAATGACTGAGGTTGGGAAGGGGGGGTTCGTTGTCTGTATATAGTGTGAAGCCCCCCAAGGCAGCTGGATGGGAGGGACAGGAGTAAAAAGAAAAAAAATGGGTGGGGGTGGAAGGGGAGAGTGAGAATAAAGTCTGGCTTCTGGCTGACCTCCAGCTCTCAACCTCTGTTAGATTCTCTTAAGGAGACTGAGTGCTTCAACGCGGGAGTACAAATGCAATACATATACAGTTCGCGAGGACTGACTATACAACTAAGGGGCATGTATGTGGTGAGAGAAGTGATTGCATCCATGGAAGGAAAACAAGAAATGAGCACTACTGCTTCAACTGAAAGAAGTGGAAAATAAACTGCAAGGACTCTATAAGACACAAAGTGGTAACAAGACACTGCTCACAGTGACTTCAGACAACGTTTTCACAGAATGCAGTACACGGTTCCTGGTGAGTACAAAACTAGGACAACCATTTACAGCAGTTCTATAAAGCAGACAGTAATTCTTACATGGTGCTGCATTAAACAAAACACCAAAACACTTACTTTAAATGAACATGTACTACCCTTACACGTGGAACATGAATGTGCTAAATAACAAAATGTTCCAGTGTGCAATAATATTTGTAGAAGGACATACTGCAGCAATGTCATAAATTCAGGAGCTAGCTGCTGGGGTTAGGTTACTAGCAGATAATACCCTCCTAGAGGGGGGAGCACAGTCACACAGGGCAAACAGATGGGTTTAAATTAAGAAAATCCCTCATCTGCCTCATTATAAAGGATGAGCAAGGCATTTAAATGATATTAAAACATGGATATGGATATTTGGAAAAATAAATAAAAAAAAAGCATTTCTGGAGATCTAGACACACATATACCTTTTCTGCCTTATCTAGATGAACATAAGAGGAGGTTTCACAGTTTCATATCCAGGCACTTATTGGATATTCCAAGCCATATCTCTGACAGCTGAGGGGTTAAGCAAACAGCTCCCACACACACACAAAAAATAATAATCAAGACACTCCTTGTGTGGCAGGAGAAAGGATGGTGAAGGCTGGCGATTAGACAATGCAAGTGGACCTCACTGTGGTACATGGGAAGAACAGGTCCCAGACTAATTCAAAACTTTCATCTCTCTTCTACCACTGGAGAAAAATCCACATCATGGACCCTTGTAAGGGCACAGCAGTTATGTCCTCTCTTAAGCAGAAACAATAATGGATACAAACTAAGTGAGGATCAATAACATGGGTCGAATAAGAAAAACAAGATAACGGCAATGGCTAAGTGAAAGGGACATGCAAGAAGCAGTTTTGACATACCCCAGGTTAGCTGGAACACTTTCCAACCCTGATTCTGTTCACTGGCAAGAAATGACAGAGCTCAATCAGTCTTATCCTGCTAGCCCCAGTACGGACGCTGCATCTCCTAAGTGCTGGATTGCACTTCTCACCCTTATGGTCATTGTGCCCACAATTGGAGGCAATATCTTGGTAATCTTGGCCATATCACTAGAGAAGAAACTACAGAATGCTACCAACTACTTCCTTATGTCGCTGGCTGTGGCAGACCTGCTGGTTGGAATATTTGTGATGCCAGTCGCACTCCTCACCATTATATTCAGTAAGTACCAAACCGTGTACCCTGTTACCCCTTCAGAATGGAAGAAGTGGACAGTGGGTGTAGTTATATCACTAGCAATTCTAGCACTGAAGGGGCTGCTGCTCTGACTTTATGTACAGATGGACTGGGATTTCAGCTAGGTTACAATCCTCAATGAAGTTCTCCAGTTCCGAATGGAAGTAATGTAACTCAGGAAGAGGGTGCTATTATGCAGTTTACAAAGACTTCATAAGAGACTGTGTGAATTTACTGTAAATCTAAATTAGTTCAGATCATAAAAATGAGAATATAGGTTATATATATACACATTACACACACAAGAAAAGGCAAACCCTTATTCCCAATAATCATTTCTACTGGAGGAATGTATAATCGGGTCAGTATTCTGGGAAAATATGCATTCTGGAATATTGTGTCCTATTAAAATAAACATGCATATAAGATACAAGACACTTTAAAATAATGACATCATTACAATATACTGGGATACAAATAGTAATATTAGAACACATTAAACTAAATTTTATACACAGACAGCAAAAATTACCAGGCTTTATCTATCTATTTATTTATTTTTTTATTATTCCTTGGCTAGTAAACATGATTCAGTACACACATTTTAATGTTTATCCCGTGAAGATCTACAATTTGCAAAGAAAGATTCTTTGTCACAACCTCCAAATCCCTAGCTCAAATATTAACCATGCTCAGTACTAGTTTCCGAACATACTGTATACTATGTAGAATATTAGAAAGCATACACATAATACATATAACTTAGCTGATTAAAGAGAGCCCATTTAGCGCTAGGCAAATGGGAACATCATTAGACCAAAGCTAGAAAAAAAACAGAATGAGTGCCAGGTACATTACATAGACTCTGACGGCAGATAAGAACCACTTGCCCATCTAGTATACATTACTTTAATCCTTTCTGCCTCTCGCTAATGAAAACTGAACCTGGAATCCACAACATAATATCTAACTGAAATTGGTAGACACAACAATACTTATACAACACTTATAGCCAATATGGGGAGAAAGTAGTATAAAATCAGGTCTCCTGCAGTAACATATAAAACTTTACATATGACAGAAGCACAGGTGTATGCAAAAGAAGGGGAGGCAGCTTAGCCACTGTTCTTATTGTGATGTGAAGGCTGTAATAACAATCCTAATAAAACAATACTTCTTCCATCCCACAGTGTCTTCCAAAAACACAATACAAATTATAGTGCCTAAGTAATAGAAAATACTACACACTATTGAAATTAAAAAATTAAAAGATTGTGTGTAATAATTCTCGGTTAATAGCTACGGAAAACAACAAGGATTATAAGCAATTCCTAGATTAATATTTAACTTCAATCCTATTCTCAACAAATACAGCATTTCATGGAGTTTGTATATTAAGTAATCTACTGACATCAATGCTTTAAAGTGGGAAAGCCATTTTTTGGGCCAATACCCATGTAACAAACATCTTGGCCATTAATCAAATGGGTACTATGATATCCCAGCTGTCGGGATCCTGGCAACCAGCACACCGGCGCCGGGATCCCGACCGCCGGAATGCCGGCTGTGGGGTGAGTGCAAAAGAGCCTGTTGCGGGCACGGTGTCGTGGACACCCCAAGAGGAAGAATAGTTGGCAGTATCCCAGCGGTCGGGATCCCGGCGCCGGTATGCTGAGCGCCTGGATCCTGACAGCGGGGTTAACGAGTGCCTCCCAATCAAATTTACAATAATCAACATGATAAGCCAGAGGTTTACTGGAAGATCTGCTCTTCTAACTTACTGTTGACAATTGCCATTTTGGAGGTTACAGGTAGGCAGCATAAATCCGTACTTGTAAACAGGCTTCAGTTAGACAAATACTGCAGTGTGTAGCTCCTTGTGTGAGCGAGCATGATACAAAGGAGAGGTAAAATCACTTGGCCACCAAAATATTATGTACTAGGTGCTGCAAGATTTCCGTTAGTGCCAAGGGGAAAAACTAGATACACAGGTACAGACGGCATATAAACTACCATAAGTACATAACTACAGTGTGCAGTTAGCATAACTAGGAACAGAAAGCCTTGCTCTTATGAGTTTACAATTTATTGGGGCTATGGATGGACACACTGGCGAGAAAAACACAAGAATTTATATTTCTTTTTGGATGGTTTCCGATTTTTTCCCCACAATAAAGGCTTAGATCAGGAGACACTGGCTGCCAACTATGCAAACCATTATGAGCCATATTCACATAAAGCGTGACCATTAGGTCTTGAAACTGTGGGGTATGAACTGAATGCATACTTGGTAGTTAATATTACTTGTAAGGTTCTTGCTCACTGTATTGTAGGTCAACGGCATCAAATGAATAAAATAAGGAGACTGGCCTTAGCACACAATGACCACCTTCTTTATCCGTTTCAGGACCTGTTTGGCCACTGCCACACTGCCTGTGTGCAATCTGGCTATTTCTCGATGTCCTGTTTTCCACAGCATCCATCATACACCTTTGTGCCATATCTTTAGACCGGTACATTGCAATCAAGAAACCTATCCAAGCCAGTCAATTCAACACCAGAGCAAAAACGCTAATTAAGATAGCAGTGGTGTGGCTGATATCAGCAGGTAAGCCAAACAGAACCTCAAACGTGCTTCAAAGCCATGTCTTCTCTTCAGTTTGTTGTAATCTGTATATAATACTCAGCATTAGTGTCTCGGAAACAACAGACAATTTGATGATTATATTTGCTTGCACTAGCTTGGTGGATCATCTCTCTCATAAAAAGCTCCTTAAGTCACCACTAAAGTTAAGCAAGAGCCATTAGTAATATTAACAAATTGTGTGCCTTTGAAGGCACTCTTCAGATAAAACCAGTAGATTACAAATAATTCTGTGAGTGTGGCAGGAAGACAGTCTCCTTGCAAAGCAGAGTTCCTACAAAAGTGTCAATTCAATGACAGAGTAAGTGCCTGTCTGCTGCTGCCGTCAGTAATAACAGAACAATTGCTTATACTCCGTTTTATAGCACATAAAAGTACAGTCAGACATCATAAGTAGCTTTTATAAACACATGTGAATTTCAGATGACGCTATTTGATATTGTCGCTACTTCTATTTTACGTTTAGAACCATATTTCCAGATAAGGCTCATTAAAAACTACAAATGTCCTGTAAACCCATATATGATGCTTTATGGATTATGATTCTTTCAGTCTAATGGCACTTTTTCTAAATATACACCAGGTACGTTTGGATGTAAAGTATTTCACATAACTGCACAAAAAAATCCAATATCGGGCCAATAATAATAATTAATGGCCGTTAGATTAAATTATAATTATGGTCTCAGAACAGGTTTTTTTTTGTTTTTGTTTTTTAATAAAACTACTCTATTTAATGTGCAATACTGGAGGTTATACAAATATTGCTGAAGGTGTAAACGCTGCTCCTAATCTTCTGCTACAAGACACCAACAGCCTCTGCTAGATAGAAGCGCTATGACAACCTGCTGATCCCCTGAATCCTGCAGCTGTGAGGTGCTCTGCATAACTGGGACATGCTGAAAAACTATCCTCGTGTTTCTCCACGGAAAGGATCAGAAACCCTTTCCTTTAATTTATTCTGGCCTGAAATAGCTTACAGATCAGATTACTTGGGCATTGCACGATAAAGCTTCAGTAATCAGCCTGTGGCAGCTGTAGGACAGTACAGGAAATACAATTTCCAGAAACATGTAACTAATTAGTAATGAAACCATCTACACTTCTTGTAACACACAAAATATTTGGTTTGTAGCTTAAATATATGAAATAGAACCACTAACCTGTGCAGAATTTGTGTAGTACTAACCTGTGTAGTAGTGTTTAAGGGGGGAGATGGATTAAACCCTTTAAGAGAAAAAGTGAAGTTACCCATATCAACCAATCAGCTACTAGATATTTATCAAGTATATCCTAAAATTTGTACGTGTCCTGTGGCATTCCAGCTGCTGTGGAACGAAACATCCTAGCATGCCCTACCAGTTTTGCTATGCCATAACAGCATAACTCTGGCAGGGCATTCTGGGAGGTATAGTTACCTAGCAGCTGGAATGCCACAGGTTGTCTACTGGGGTCTATAAAATCAGAAGAGGATTGTTTCTATAGGCAACTTCTTCATCAGTGCTCTTTAGACCACTTAACATAACTCTACTTGCATACTCTAGAATATGTATTCAAGATACACCAGCATTTCTGGGTAATCTTAAGTCATTAGTCAACATCAAGAAACCTGGTTCCAAGAAGTGTGTGATAGGCACAAATATAAACATCTTCAGTACAGTGTCTACAAAAACTTCATACAAGTTTACATAAGTAAATGATCTTCATTCTTTCAGGCATTGCTGTTCCCATACCGATCCAAGGTCTCCTCAAACCATACACCATCTTCAACACAAACGACACCTGTGTGGTTCGGACTGAGCACTTCAAGTACTTTATTATTTATGGCTCCATGGCAGCATTTTTTGTCCCTTTTGGGATCATGGTGGTAATTTACTTTCTGACTATTCACTTATTGAAGAAAAAGGCTTATCTGATCAAGAACAAGCCCCCTCAACGGCTCACATGGTCTACAGTGTCAACCATTTTTCAGCGGGATATGACGCCTGGGTCTTCTCCAGAGAAGGTTGCCATGATAGATGGTCCAAGAAGAGATCGAACATTGCAGATTAACAGTGATGAAATGCCTATTCGAAGGCTTTCAAGTGTGGGTAAAAAGTCCATGCAGAACATAACCAATGAGCAAAGGGCTTCAAAAGTCTTGGGCATAGTGTTTTTCTTGTTTGTGTTTATGTGGTGTCCATTTTTTATTACCAATGTGGCCTCAGTCCTGTGTGACCCAAATGACTGTGATCCCGATGTAATCCAAATGTTAATGGAGATCTTTGTGTGGGTTGGCTACATTTCCTCTGGGGTTAATCCATTAGTCTATACTCTATTTAACAAGACTTTCAGAGAAGCTTTTGGTCGTTACATCACCTGTAATTTCCGTGGTATACGGTCTGTAACCCTCTTGCGGAACTGTTCTAGTCGGATATCATTCCGGAACTCAATGGCAGAAAATTCAAAGCTAATCATGAAACATGGAATGAAAAATGGGATTAACCCAGGCATGTACCAGAGCCCACTGAGACTGCACAATTCACAGCTGGAGTCATCTGCCATCTTGCTTGACACCCTATTCCTCACTGAAAACGAAGCTGGAAAGACTGAGGAACAAGTGAGCTATGTATAAGTCAGCAACAAATCATATGATGCAGACCACATAACTCGTACATTAATTTATAAATTGCTACATTTGCAACAAATATGCTCTTTGTAGAAGATTCTTTCTTCCATACTGCAGACTAATGACTTGCAGAATAGGACAGCAGCCATATGAACGCACTCTAGGAATATAAGCAAAGGGGGGTTGGGGGAGACCATCATACAAAGACCTCTGAACTGCTCAAGTGGGATTACTGGGAGTCACGATTAAATACTACCGTCAGAGGAGGGCTGTAACCAGAAGTTGAAATAATACTTTCATAGAACAACTCTGGAATGCTGCAAGTTCAAAAACTTTCCAGTATTCATTCATCCAAAACATCTGTTTTTAGGAGCTATTGCAATTAATCGACTACTAGAGTATTAGGTACTATGGCCTCATTCCGAGTTGTTCGCTCGCTAGCCGCTTTTCGCAGCAGTACACACGCTAAGCCGCCGCCCTCTGGGACTGTATCTTAGCTTAGCAGAATTGCGAACGAAGTATTCGCAATATTGCGAAAAGATTTTTCTGTGCAGTTTCTGAGTAGCTCGAGACTTACTCTTCCAGTGCGATCAGTTCAGTGCTTGTCGTTCCTGGTTTGACGTCACAAACACACCCAGCGTTCGCCCAGACACTCCCCCGTTTCTTCAGCCACTCCCGCGTTTTTCCCAGAAACGGCAGCGTTTTTTCACACACTCCCATAAAACGGCCAGTTTCCGCCCAGAAACATCCACTTCCTGTCAATCACACTCCAAACACCAGAACGAAGAAAAAACCTCGTAATGCCGTGAGTAAAATACCAAACTTCTTAGCAAATTTACTTGGCGCAGTCGCAGTGCGAACATTGTGCATGCGCAATTAGCGGAAAATCGCTGCGATGCAAAGAAAATTACCGAGCGAACAACTCGGAATGAGGGCCTGTGTCTCCATGCCAAATTTAACGCTCACATCATGACAAAGTTGGCTGGCTGAGTATGATGGCAGCGTAGGTTACAACGGCTGGAGAGCCACACGCTGACCAGTCTCTGCAATATAGAGTACTAGGAAGGACTATGAACAGGGTTACGCATCCTATCAACTGTCCATGCGCACATGCTGTAAATAGCAACGATTGAGAAAGCGTCTGAATGTTACACTGTGCAGAGTCAGTTCTGTCTGGGTCTGTCTGCTCAATCTGTTGTAATTACTGCTGTTAGTTTGTGAGGACTAACAAGACAATAAACCTATACTGGTTTTAAACCAAACTAGCACCTGTATTCTATGCTAGTATTCCCAAAAATTGTACAGGAGGAGATGGGTGTATTTACATGTCAGTATGTGTATAGCGGCAATTACAGAAGCAGTACATTATAACACTTATTACATTTTAACCACAATGGTTGCGTCTAATACCCTAAGTTATATAAGTAGATATTAATAGGAGCTGTGTCACTGAAAAAGGTTCTGTAACATATAGCGCCCAATCTGCTGTCTAACTAAAACTGCTTTAATTCTGAGTATGGCAATAGTCAGCCCATGGATTCCAGGCTGACATAACTAGAATTAATGGGATACGAGAGCACAATTTCACAGGGGTCCATACGATCTGTAGGGTCTCATTACTTCTGAGCCAGCTACCTCATCTCTCCTCACCACCACATCTGCTTTCCCCTTCACCAATGAACACCAGAGATCCGTTCCATTCTAAGACTCAACCCCTTTTATAGGTGTCCGCATTTGAAGCAGGGCATTTGCCACAGTCCACACAGTAGCAGGCATAGATGTAGCCATGATCATCCAGCCAGCAGCATGGCGTAATCGCAGCAATCCAGCCGTGGCACATGTGCCTGCGACTAGGGGGTGCGTGCGTCTAAGTATGCGCACCCATAGTAATACATGGGCTTGCGCACTAAGTCACATCCGCACCTCGGCACGGCGCGTGTCTCTCCAGCCGAGCCACAGGCTGGATGAGGCTGGCTCCATCTGTATATCCATTACATTGGGTCCAGCAACTGAAAGGCCACTGTGCTCTTCCAGGCCCCATAGAAGCTGCTGCCTAGGTATGTACACACTTGCTAGCATGGTATTTTAGCAATTTAATTTAGCAAAACCTAAAGTCATTAGAGACCGAAGCGATTCAAATATTCGCTAGCATACGCCTCATTGTAATTAGAAAAAAGTGAATTTGCAGATTAACATGGTCTTCAACTTTATTCTGGGAAATGTCTTAGCACAAATTGCTAATTGGATGCCTCTGCGATATTTTGCAGTACTAGATATGGACTATTAATAAAATGCTCCATGTACTGCAAAACGTATCATGCCCAGAACTTGTAAGATGAAGAACTCTGAAGATAAACTAGAAACCTCTTACATAAAGGTATAGAGATAAAACCAACTAAAAAGAAAAGCCCATTACATCCATGTCTGTATTCCCAGTAGCTTGTATATATCGTACCTTCCAGTAAAATGCACCTGCCCAGCTTGGTAAAATTATGTGCAGAATGTCAGTAGAGAGCCAAGAAAACTGCACTGGATCTCTCCTACACACCATGTTGTGTAAATGTTTGTTTTATAGACACTGCACCAAATAAACACTCCAAGAACATTGTTACTCCAGGGTTTTCATATGGAGATTAGTTCACTAAGAGGGGTTTTAGAATAACAAAGCCTGTAAACTAATAACCTAATGCCCTTTAATACACACTTACAAGTTAATGAAGTAAGCTGATGAACATAAAATAATTACTTAGAAGAACAGGTAAGATCTGTGGGAGGAAACGTAGTCTATTAGTGTTAAGTATAGTATGGAAACTGAAACAGACAGGAGTTACTGTATCTATGGCAAAATATTTGCAGAACACACTATGGATCATAGTATTCCGTCGGTGACAGCAATTTTAGAATTAATCTAAAATATTAGAACATTCACTATGGAACTAAAGGGAACCTGTGGCATGATCACTAACCCCTTTAATGCCAATTCTGTCTCTCTCAGCCAAATTCCTGCTCATTTTGTGGCCTCCTGATTCTAGTGTGCAGTAAATGACGTATTTACTTAGAAATGATTTAGTGGCGTTTTATCTCCCAGCTCATCTTTCACCTCAATATCCCAGACCTTTTTTGGATGCAAGCGACCCTCTTCAAGCATTTGGAAAGAGCTTTTGTTTAGTTCCTTACTACATCACATAGGTGCATTTAGTTTAGAGACGGATTCATTGCTTTTTTATGTGAGTGCACAGCAGGAAGTGAGCAGAGTCTCCAAAACTGTTCGCGTACAATGTATAAATACAGCACCCGTTTCTATTCATAATACTATAATAAACTATCACAGATCTTATTTTTTATTTTAAAGTCTTAATACAAGGAATGAAAACATATAGGGATTGATTAAGTTATCTGCAAAAGGAGTGTAGATTTGAATAATAAAAACCAAAAAACCTTTAAATGCAAAAATAAGATTTTACTCACCGGTAAATCTATTTCTCGTAGTCCGTAGTGGATGCTGGGGACTCCGTAAGGACCATGGGGATTAGCGGCTCCGCAGGAGACGGGGCACAACTAAAGAAAGCTTTAGGACTACCTGGTGTGCACTGGCTCCTCCCACCAAGACCCTCCTCCAGACCTCAGTTAGGATACTGTGCCCGGAAGAGCTGACACAATAAGGAAGGATTTTGAATCCCGGGTAAGACTCATACCAGTCACACCAATCACACCGTATAACTCGTGATACTATACCCAGTTAACAGTATGATAACAACTGAGCCTCTCAACAGATGGCTCAACAATAACCCTTTAGTTAGGCAAAAACTATATACAAGTATTGCAGACAATCCGCACTTGGGATGGGCGCCCAGCATCCACTACGGACTACGAGAAATAGATTTACCGGTGAGTAAAATCTTATTTTCTCTAACGTCCTAAGTGGACGCTGGGGACTCTGTAAGGACCATGGGGATTATACCAAAGCTCCCAAACGGGCGGGAGAGTGCGGATGACTCTGCAGCACCGAATGAGCAAACTCTAGGTACTCCTCAGCCAGGGTATCAAACTTGTAGACTTTTGCAAGAGTGTTTGACCCCGACCAAGTAACAGCTTGGCAAATTTGTAAAGCAGAGACCCCTCGGGCAGCCGCCCAAGAAGAGCCCACTTTCCTCGTGGAATGGGCTTTTACAGATTTAGGGTGAGGCAGTCCAGCCGCAGAATGTGCAAGTTGAATCGTGCTACAGATCCAGCGAGCAATAGTCTGCTTAGAAGCAGGAGCTCCCAGCTTGTTGGGTGCATACAGGATAAAATAGCGAGTCAGTCTTTCTGACTCCAGCCGTCCTGGAAACATATATTTTTCAGGGCCCCGACTACGTCCAGAAACTTGGAATCCTCCAAGTCCCAAGTAGCCGCAGGCACCACAATAGGTTGGTTCACATGAAAAACTGATACCACCTTAGGAAGGAATTGGGAACGAGTCCTCAATTCCGCCTTATCCATATAAAATACAGATAAGGCCTTTTGCATGACAAAGCCGCCAATTCTGATACACGCCTGGCCGACGCCAAGGCCCACAGCATGACCACTTTCCACGTGAGGTATTGTAGCTCCACGGATTTAAGTGGTTCAACTCAATGCGACTTCAGGAAATCCAACACTACGTTGAGATCCCACGGTGCCACTGGAGGCAAACGGGGGCTGACTATGCAGCACTCCCTTAACAAAAGTCTGAACTTCAGGCAGTGAAGCCAGTTCTATTTTGGAAGAAAATCGATAGAGCCGAAATCTGGACCTTAATGGAACCCAATTTTAGGCCCATAGTCACCTCTGACTTGTAGGAAGTGCAGAAATCGACCTAGCTGAAATTCCTCCTTTTGGGGCCTTACTGGCCTCACAGCACGCAACATATTTCCGCCATATGCGGTGATAATGGTTTGCGTTCACTTCTTTCCTAGCTTTAAATAGCGTAGGGATAACTTCCTCCGAAATGCCCTCTTCCTTCAGAATCCGGCGTTCAACCGCCATGCCGTCAAACGCAGCCGCGGTACGTCTTGGAACAGACAGGCCCCCCTGCAGCAGGTCCTGTCTGAGCGGCAGAGGCCATGGGTTCTCTGAGATCATTTCTTGGAGTTCTGGGTACCAAGCTCTTCTTGGCCAACCCGGAACAATGAGTATAGTTCTTACTCCTCTCCTTCTTATTATTCTCATTACCCTGGGTATGAGAGGCAGAGAAGGGAACACATACACCGACTGGTACACCCACGGTGTTACCAGAGCATCCACAGCTATCGCCTGAGGGTCCCTTGACCTGGCGCAATATCTTTGTAGCTTTTTGTTGAGGCGGGACGCCATTATGTCCACCTGTGGCCTTTCCCAACGGTGTACAATCATTTGGAAGACTTCTGGATGAAGACCCCACTCTCCCGGGTGGAGGTCGTGTCTGCTGAGAAAGTCTGCTTCTCAGTTGTCCACTCCGGGAATGAACACTGCTGACAGTGCTAACACATGATTTTCCGCCCATCGGAGAATCCTTGTGGCTTCTGCCATCGCCATCCTGCTTCTTGTGCCGCCCTGTCGGTTTCCCTGAGCGACCGCCGTGATGTTGTCTGACTGGATCAGCACCGGCCGGTGTTGAAGCAGGGGTCTAGCCTGACTTAGGGCATTGTAAATGGCCCATAGTTCCAGAACATTTATGTGTAGGGAAGTCTCCTGACTTTTCCATAGGCCTTGGAAGTTTCTTCCCTGTGTGACTGCCCCCCAGCCTTGAAGGCTGGCCTCCGTGGTCACCAGGACCCAGTCCTGTATGCCGAATTTGCGGCCCCCTAGAAGATGAGCACTCTGCAGTCACCACCACAGCGACACCCTGGCCCTTGGAGACAGGGTTATCCGCCGATGCATCTGAAGATGCGACCCGGACCACTTGTCCAACAGATCCCACTGGAAGATCCTTGCGTGGGACCTGGCGAATGGAATTTCTTCGTAAGAAGCTACCATCTTTCCCAAGGCTCGCATGCATTGATGCACCGACACCTGTATTTGTATTAGGAGGTCTCCGTCTAGAGACGCCAACTCCTTGGACTTCTCCTCCGGAAGAAACACTTTTTATCCTGTTCTGTGTCCAGAACCATACCCAAAAACATTAGACGCGTCGTAGGAACCAGCTGCGACTTTGGAATATTCAGAATCCAGCCGTGCTGTTGTAGCACTTCCCGAGATAGTGCTACTCCGACGAACAACTGCTCCCTGGACCTCGCCTTTATAAGGAGATCGTCCAAGTACGGGATAAGTACTTCGGCCATTACCTTGGTAAATACCCTTGGTGCCGGGGACAGACCAACGACAACGTCTGGAATTGGTAATGACAATCCTGTACCACAATTTTGAGGTACACCTGGTGAAGAGGGTAAATAGGGACATGCAGGTAAGCATCCTTGATGTCCAGTGATACCCTGAAATTCTCCAGGCTTGCAATAATCGCCCTGAGCGATTCCATTTTGAACTTGAACCTTCGTATATAAGTGTTCAAGGATTTCAATTTTAGAATGTGAGCGCCTTATCCACCCTAGGGGATATCTCCCAGCGTGACCTATCCTCTGGCGGGAAAGGGTACGCCATCAGTAACTGTTTAGAAATTACCAGTTTCTTATCGGGGGAACCCACGCTTCTTTACACACTTCATTCATTCATCTGATGGGGGAACAAAACACTGGCTGCTTTTTCTCCCCAAAAATAAAACCCCTTTTATGTGGTACTTGGGTTCATGTCAGAAATGCGTAACACATTTTTCATTGCAGAGATCATGTAACGGATGTTCCTAGTGGATTGTGTCGACACTGGAGTCAGACTCCGTGTCGACATCTGTGTCTGCCATCTGAGGTAACGGGCGTTTTTTTGAGCCCCTGATGGCCTTTGAGACGCCTGGGCAGGCGCGGGCTGAGAAGCCGGCTGTCCCACAGCTGCTACGTCATCCAGCCTTTTATGTAAGGAGTTGACATTGTCGGTTAATACCTTCCACCTATCCATCCACTCTGGTGTCGGCCCCACAGGGGGCGACATCCCATTTATCGGCCTCTGCTCCGCCTCCACGTAACCTTCCTCATCCAACATGTCGACACAGCCGTACCGACACACAGCACACAAACAGGGAATGCTCTGACTGAGGACAGGACCCCACAAAGTCCTTTGGGGGGACAGAGAGAGAGTATGCCAGCACACACCAGAGCGCTATATAATGCAGGGATTAACACTATAACTGAGTGATTTTCCCCCCAATAGCTGCTTGTATACATATATTGCGCCTAAATTTAGTGCCCCCCCTCTCTTTTTAACCCTTTGAGCCTGAAAACTACAGGGGAGAGCCTGGGGAGCTGTCTTCCAGCTGCACTGTGAAGAAAAAATGGCGCCAGTGTGCTGAGGGAGATGGCCCCGCCCCTTTTTCGGCTGACTTTCACCCGCTTTTTCTGGAATACTGGCAGGGGTAATTTTACATCTATATAGCCTCTAGGACTATATATGATGTAGATTTGGCAGCCAAGGTGTCATATATTGCCCCCAGCCCCCCCCCCCCCCCCCCCCCTGCACCCATCAGTGACCGGAGTGTGAGGTGTACATGAGGAGCAATGGCGCACAGCTGCAGTGCTGTGCGCTACCTTGGTGAAGACCGAAGTCTTCTGCCGCCGATTTTCCGGACCTCTTCTTGCTTCTGGCTCTGTAAGGGGGACGGCGGCGCGGCTCCGGGAACGAACACCAAGGTCGGGTCCTGCGGTCGATCCCTCTGGAGCTAATGGTGTCCAGTAGCCTAAGAAGCCCAAACTACCACCTGTTAGGTAGGTTCGCTTCTTCTCCCCTTAGTCCCTCGCTGCAGTGAGTCTGTTGCCAGCAGATCTCACTGTAAAATAAAAAACCTAAATATACTTTCTTTCTAGGAGCTCAGGAGAGCCCCTAGTGTGCATCCAGCTCAGCCGGGCACAAGAATCTAACCGAGGTCTGGAGGAGGGTCTTGGTGGGAGGAGCCAGTGCACACCAGGTAGTCCTAAAGCTTTCTTTAGTTGTGCCCAGTCTCCTGCGGAGCCGCTAATCCCCATGGTCCTTACGGAGTCCCCAGCATCCACTTAGGACGTTAGAGAAATAAGCATCTGTTTACCCATATCTGGAGATGCATCCAGCTCCCTATTGCTGGCCTATGGACCTTATTCAGCTTCAGTTGCAGTTTTGCTATTTTAGCAAAACTGCAACTGGTTGTGATCGCATGCTGGGTGCCGCCCAGCTTATGCAGGTGCACTGCCGCCTTTTTTTTTATCGTAGCAGCTGCGTGTAATGTCACGCAGTCACCCCACTGACACTCTGGGCACTCCTGCGTTTTTAATGGAAAGCCCCCCAATGCCACTCACCGCTGTCAAATCTTATTGCGGTTGCATCCTTCCAGAATACGACTGCAATATGACAACCTACGCACGCGCATTACTGCCGATGCACGTGCACACTACAGCACAGGCTGGGAATATGAACACAACGCATCTCCGACCCGTGCTGAATAAGACCCTATGTGCATGGTTTACACAACGTCATTATCAGCATGCATTTACACCAGCCCTATAGTAGGTGCAGAAGATACGCCACCTTAAAGATATATACTAGTGGTTCCGAAGGTTGCATAAGCTGCATTTGCATCAACATGTCCTTCTTGTACTCTGTCTTCTTTTTCATACACCTTCCCTCCTGACCATTTCATCTAGCCATTTGTGAATGCCACACATGTGTAATGGTGGGTACACACTGGTAGATATATCTGCCGATCAATTGATCGGCAGATATATCTATGGACGGATCGGGCAGTGTGTTGAGCATACACACTGGCCGATCCGTTAGGGACGGACATCATGAACTGGGCGTGCGTGTACACACGCCCGCCTAGTTCAGCTGTCAATCACCGCTGGCAGCCGCAGAATGTGTACGGGCGTTCGGCCGACCGCCCATACACACACAGCGACGTGCCAATATATCGGTAGAACGACGGAGTTCACAGACGTATCGGCCGTACACACTTGCCGACGGACCAGCGATATTTCGGCTGTTCCAGAGAACAGCAGATATATCGGCCAGTGTGTACCCACCTTAAGTCTGTACTGACGCATGTGTGTTTTCTCTTTTCAAGTGTTTCCAGTGCGCATTTGAGCAACGGATGCTATGCAAACTGGCATAGATTCAGCCACATCACACTACTAGTGCAGTATGTGAGCAGTGAGAGTGTAAGTCAATGCTTGGCCATGTGCAGTGAGTGGCGCTGGAACGGCCTGGAGAAGGCACCCTGCAAGCAGTATCTTTACTCATTTTCCGTCACATCGGTAAACTGCCTATCATATCAAATGGTAATGTGTGCATCATAACAGTGATGTCTGGGGATCACCGCTGGGAAATAAATAGCCCATTATGACAATTTTTTATTTCAGGAGATCCATTTGCATGTGCAGTAATGAGTCACATATCATAGAACCACTATGTGTTGGACAACCCACTAGACACAAATGTCTGATGACTGCCGATTTAACCTGTAAGCCATCTGTAATCTACGCAATTTACAGTTAATACCCTGCACACTTGCAATGCATGTCTTTCTTTCCCAGACACTACGAGAACTAATATTAGTCAGCGATCTCTGTTATTTCTCCAACATTAAAAAAGCTGGCCCCAAATGACTGCATATAGCCAATATTTGACTCATTTAGTTGGCACAACCACCTTTCAACCATTGCACCAAACCGCTGCTTTCAATTACCCCAGTGGCTCTTTTCCTTCCTCTCTCACCTTAATAGAACAGCTAAACACATCTACATAATCCTTTCAAGACCAGAATATTCAGAGGCTTCCATTCGACCCAGACCTCTGTGTCTATTTGAATGTTCATGGTATGAAAAGCTGACACTGAGAATGTCATTACCAGAATGTCGGCATAGACCAACAAGCAATATGTTAACATTTACAAATGTCAACATGGTTAAAATGACGACGTCCATAAACTTGACATTTAATATGTCAACACTAGGATGTCAACACACAGTTTTTGGCATTTTTTAGTCCAACTTAAACAAAAATGTACTGTCGACAACCTGGTGTCGACATGTTAACCATGTCACCCTACTATTTTAACCTTGGCAAAGAAGGCTATTTAGGAATTTTTACTTGCTGACTGACTGTAGGGATGTGCACCAATTCTACGGGTTAAAGAGAGAAAAAAAAAGAAAGAAAAGAAAACAGAAAAAAAAGATGATCACACCACTGAAATGTATAATGACCTTGATTTTAAGGTGCAGTTTCTAACAATCATATCTGTCAACATCATGCGTACACTGCGCTGTTTACAGGCTGGCAAAATGGTGTGGAAAGCAATGCCATAGGCTCTGTCCACAAGGCTTAACACCATGGAAGGCACGTGCGGAATTTCCCTTCTGTATATTTAAGCCAGCAGAGTCCAATCAATCTGAGCTGACCTGTGCTGGCAAGAAACGGACAAAGAACTGTGGCATCATAGCACCATCTGCTGGGTACTGAGCAAAATAATGGCGGAAGCCCAACACTTCCTTTCATTTTATCTAACTGGAACAAACAGACTTGGTATTAAATTATTATTTCTTGTCAGCACAATGTTACTGGATTAAACATCTGTCTGTTCAAAGTTGCTAAGCCCTACATTGCTTAGAATGTGCGCACTTCCATACAGTGGACCTGGTGAAACCTTTCAAACAAAATGTTGGGCTCAATGAATGTATAAAAGGCAAGTTCTTGAATTATAATTACAGGAACACATCATAAGAAACACTCTCAATATAAGATTATCTGATAATTCACCACTGAGTTTGGATAAGGTAAAGCACTGAAAGGGAGGGTTAGGCTGCGTGATTCTGACCATCGGGATGCTGCTGTCTGTCTTCTGACCCTCGTCATCCCGATACCACCACAGGATATCCCCTTTTCAACATAGCTGCAGTGAAATGTCAGATTAATACTAAACAATGCTTTTTACATTTAAGGCTACAAATTGAAATTTTAGGGTTCAGTGGTCCTCAACATTTGGACCCAGCCTACCTAAAAAGTACCCAAACTGCTAATTAAAGGAAAGAAAAAAAAAAAGACAAAATAAAACTAGGAGATACAAAAAGTGCAACATCCCTACATTGAGGTTGCTAGCAGGTGAGTACTAACATTTGCATTCTACTTGAACCAAAAATGCCTGTTGGCATTTACAGCACTTATTTGGTGTATCATGCAGTTGTATGTTGCTAATAAGCTGTCCCTGGCTATTAAAGGCTTTCTTCATTTGAACCTATCAAGCATCCATGTGATCTCATAAACGTTATGTTGGCCCAGCAGAATGCGGGTGTAACAAATATCCAGCCCACACAAGGAAATGCTGTGCAACACTGCGTTACAGCAGGAGAATAGAAGACCACACATAAGAGTGCATAAGAGGTTGGTTGATACAAACTGTTAAACAGTGATCATTAAAAAGAAAAAAGAAAAGAAAAAACACATGACAACATTTACACTACTTATAAAGAAAACCGAAGCACATTTCATGAGGGAGAACGGTTCTCCCTGAAAACTGGAAAAGAATAAACTTTTCTGTGACGCAACAGTGGGCAGTGAAAGGGTTACCTGCGGCCTAAATGCACCATTAACAAGGCTGCCTCTGCACCATTCCAAGCCCAGCCCAGCCTGTATCTCATCCCGGGAGAGCTGTCACCGGCTGTATAAACACCAGCTTTCCATCAGCAAGTTCAGTCAATACGGAGCTTGTTCCAGGCAGTACACACTCGCTAAGCATTTTCAACTCAGTTGCTGCTTATGCCTCAACACCATACATAAACTGCATGAGCCACAGATTCATCCTAATCCAGACTTTAAAATAAAAAAATCTGAAGTTGAAAAATCCAATTTAAACACTAAGCTCCAAGCAACTAACAGTATCCACAAGACTCCTGTAAACATTGGGAAGGAAGGCCCGCTATGAGGTATGAGCGAAAGACAAAACAAACGAATATTTGTAAAACCACTTACGTACTTTCAGAACACTATAAAACAGCTCACCTTTAAAAGCTATCAGAATAAGTGATCAAAGCAAAAGAAAGATCTCTTAGAAATCCCCATTCATGAGGCAAATTGCTGCTCCTTAGCTATATTTAACGCCAAATTAGTGGAAGGAATACTCTGATTTCAACCCCTGTACAAGAAATGGTATCTTATGTAAGGACAATACATTCACTAAACATGGTTTCTGGCTGCTTGATAAACTCCTGGCCCAGATAATATATTCTAAGAGCAGGAATGTTTTTATGTTCCATTTACTCTCTTTGTCCAGAAAAAAGGTAAGCTTGAACCCACATAGCTTGGTACTTTTAGCCTTAATTTCAAAAGATTCATGTTATTTCTAATATCTGCAACATATGGCTGGATTGTATACAGAGAATGCTGCTATACAAACATCAACGCTAAAATGATATGCATGCAGTTTCCTAGCTAGCCATTGGTACGCTGACACACTGATACATGGACTCCTACATTATCCAGCTTATTGCACCTGCTGGGACATTTTAACATAATATATTTAAGTAACTTAATGAATGTTAAAACGTCAACACATGTACACAGCACAACTGAAACAGATCATCAAGCAAGCCCATCAAACAATCCGACTAAGAGGGGTATCCAATTAAAGGTGAAACAAATTTTGCACTTTTGAATGGAGAAATCACTGACCTGAACAGGATGAATCCAAGAGACTCCACAGCTGCCCTTCTAACATCATCATTCACATCACTCACCTAATACCAAGAGAAAGATGAAAACATAACTTAAATGTAAGATTTTAGATGAAAAAGAAAAATGCTGAACACAAAAACTTGATAATACACACATTTTCATAAGTATAATAATACAGTTCAGTCCACAACTTATTTTGCCGACGCAGAGGTGGTCTCTGAAACAATACTTTAGGACAGTATAGGAAAGCCCTGTGTGAAAAACCTGAGTTCACTGTGAAACCAAAAATAAATTTACAAAAAAACTTTTGCAGAAGTTTCTAAAAGTAGAAAAAGTATTCACACTACATGTAAATGAAAGGTTACAGTTGTTTCGACATAAGATTACATCAGAAATCCCTGTTATCAACTCCACCTGTACATGGAACGAGTGCTTCATGTGTTTTCAAATTTTTTTTTTTTTTGGGGGGGAGAATATAAATACCCCGCCTCTCTGACATGTCCTAAAAAATGATAAAGGATTTGCAAAAAAATAAGATTTTAAGCCTACCGGTAAATCTTTTTCTCATAGTCCGTAGAGGATGCTGGGGACTCCGTAAGGACCATGGGAATAGACGGGCTCCGCAGGAGACATGGGCACTTTAAGAAAGACTTTGGATCTGGGTGTGCACTGGCTCCTCCCTCTATGCCCCTCCTCCAGACCTCAGTTAGAGAAACTGTGCCTAGAGGAGACGGACAGTACGAGGAAAGGATTTTAGTTAATCCAAGGGCAAGATTCATACCAGCCACACCAATCACACCGTATAACTTGTGTATATACTAACCAGTTAACAGTATGAAAACAACATAGCATCGGTCCAAAACCGATGAAACTATAACATAACCCTTATGTAAGCAATAACTTTATACAAGTCTTGCAGAAGTAGTCCGCACTTGGGACGGGCGCCCAGCATCCACTACGGACTACGAGAAAAAGATTTACCGGTAGGTTTAAAATCTTATTTTCTCTAACGTCCTAGAGGATGCTGGGGACTCCGTAAGGACCATGGGGATTATACCAAAGCTCCCAAACGGGCGGGAGAGTGCGGATGACTCTGCAGAACCGATTGAGCAAACAGGAGGTCCTCCTCAGCCAGGGTATCAAACTTATAGAACTTTGCAAATTGTTAGACCCTGACCAAGTAGCAGCTCGGCACAGCTGTAGTGCCGAGACCCCTCGGGCAGCCACCCAAGAAGAGCCCACCTTCCTAGTGGAATGGGCCTTAACCGATTTTGGTAACGGCAATCCTGCCGTAGAATGCGCCTGCTGAATCGTGTTACAGATCCAGCGAGCAATAGTCTGCTTTGAAGCAGGAGCGCCAACCTTGTTGGCTGCATACAGGACAAACAGTGCTTTTGTTTTCCAGACTCTAGCCGTTCTGGCCACGTAAATTTTCAAAGCCCTGACTACATCAAGGGACTCGGAATCCTCCAAGTCACGCGTAGCCACAGGCACGACAATAGGTTGGTTCATATGAAAAGATGAGACCACTTTAGGTAGGAATTGAGGACGAGTCCGCAATTTCGCCCTATCCATATGGAAAACCAGATAGGGGCTTTTATGTGATAAAGCCACCAATTCCGAAACTCGCCTAGCCGAAGCCAAGGCTAACAACATGACCACCTTCCAAGTGAGATATTTCAACTCCACCATTTTAAGTGGTTCAAACCAATGTGACTTAAGGAAACTTAACACCACGTTAAGGTCCCAAGGCGCCACCGGAGGTACAAAAGGAGGCTGAATATGCAGTACTCCCTTCACAAACGTCTGTACTTCTGGGAGAGAGGCCAATTCCTTTTGAAAGAAAACGGATAAGGCCGAAATCTGAACCTTAATAGATCCTAATTTTAGGCCCAAATTCACTCGTTTGCAGGAAGTGAAGAAAACGGCCCAGATGGAATTCTTCCGTAGGAGCATTCCTGGCCTCACACCAAGAAACATATTTTCGCCATATTCGGTGATAATGTTTAGATGTCACATCCTTCCTAGCCTTTTTAGCGTAGGAATGACCTCATCCGGAATACCTTTTCCCGCTAGGATCCGGCGTTCAACCGCCATGCCGTTAAACGCAGCCGCGGTAAGTCTTGGAACAGACAGGGCCCCTGTTGCAGCAGGTCCTGTCTTAGAGGAAGCGGCCACGGATCTTCTGTAAGCATCTCCTGCAGATCCGGATACCAGGTCCTTCGTGGCCAATCTGGAACAATGAGGATTGTTCTCACTCCTCTTTGTCTTATTATTCTCAACACCTTGGGTATGAGAGGAAGAGGAGGAAATACATAGACCGACCGGAACACCCACGGTGTCACCAGGGCGTTCACAGCTACCGCCTGAGGATCTCTTGACCTGGCGCAATACCTTTTTAGCTTTTTGTTGAGACGGGACGCCATCATGTCTATTTGGGGCAGTCCCCACCGACTTGCAATCTGCGCGAAGACTTCCTGATGAAGTCCCCACTCTCCCGTATGCAGATCGTGTCTGCTGAGGAAGTCTGCTTCCCAGTTGTCCACTCCCGGAATGAACACTGCTGACAGTGCGCTTACACGATTCTCCGCCCAGCGAAGATCCTGGTGGCTTCCGCCATTGCCAATATGCTCCTTGTGCCGCCTTGGCGGTTTACAGGAGCTACCGCGGTGACATTGTCTGACTGGATCAGAACTGGTTTGTCGCGTAGTAATGCCTCCGCTTGACGTAGGGCGTTGTATATGGCCCTCAACTCCAGGACGTTGACGTGGAGACAAGTCTCTAGGCTTGACCAAAGACCTTGGAAATTTCTTCCCTGTGTGACTGCTCCCCAACCTCGGAGGCTTGCGTCCGTGGTCACCAGGACCAGTCCTGAATGCCGAACCTGCGTCCCTCTAGGAGGTGAGCACTCTGCAGCCACCATAGGAGAGATACCCTGGCCCTGAAGGACAGGGTGATCCGCTGATGAATTTGTAGATGTGACCCGGACCACTTGTCCAGTAGGTCCCATTGGAAGGTCCTCGCATGGAACCTGCCGAAGGAAATGGCTTCGTATGATGCCACCATCTTCCCCAGGACTCGAGTGCAGTGATGCACTGACACCTGTTTTGGCTTCAACAGGTTCCTGACCAGAGTCATGAGTTCCTGAGCTTTTTCCGTCGGAAGAAAAACCCTTTTCTGGTCTGTGTCCAGAATCATGCCCAAGAAGGTCAGACGAGTCGTAGGAACCAGCTGCGACTTCGGGATATTGAGAATCCAGCCGTGTTGCTGTAACACCTTCAATGAAAGTGAGACGCTGTTCAGTAATTTCTCTCGAGATCTCGCTTTTATTAGGAGATCGTCCAAGTATGGGATAATTGTGACACCTTGCTTGCGCAGGAGTACCATCATTTCCGCCATTACCTTGGTGAAAATCCTCAGGGTTGTGGAAAGTCCAAACGGCAACGTCTGAAATTGGTAATGACAATACTGTATCGCAAATCTCAGATACGCCTGATGAGGTGGATATATGGGAACATGAAGGTATGCATCCTTTATGTCCAGGGATACCATAAAATCCCCCCCTTCCAGGCTAGCGATGACCGCCCTGAGTGATTCCATCTTGAACTTGAAACTTTTCAAGTATAGGTTCAGGGATTTTAAATTTAAAATGGGTCTGACCGAACCGTCCGGTTTCGGGACCACAAACAGGGTTGAGTAATATCCCCACCCTTGTTGCAGTAGGGGAACCTTGACCACCACCTGTTGAAGATACAATTTTTGAAACTAACACTAACTTTCTCTCTGAAGGAGAAGCTGGCAGGGCCGATTTGAAAAACCGGCGAGGGGGCACCTCCTCGAATTCCAGCTTGTATCCCTGAGAAACAATTTCTTTTGCCCAGGGATCCACCTGTAAGTGAACCCAGATGTGACTGAAAAGTTGAAGACGTGCCCCCACTGAAGCGGACTCCCTCAGGGGAGCCCCAGCGTCATGCGGTGGATTTTGCAGAGGCCGGGGAGGACTATTGTTCCTGGGAGCTAGCTGTGTTGTGCAGCTTTTTTCCTCTGCCCTTACCTCTGGCAAGAAAGGACGATCCACGTACTTTTTTGCTTTTATTTGAACGAAAGGACTGCATTTGATAATGAGGCGCTATCTTAGGCTGTGAGGGAACGTAAGGCAAAATATTCGATTTATCTGCCGTAGCTGTGGGGACGAGGTCCGAGAGGCCTTCTCGAAATAATTCCTCACCTTTGTAAGGTAACAATTCCATATGCTTCTTCGAGTCGGCATCACCCGTCCACTGTCGGGTCCATCAGACTCGCCTAGCAGAAACAGACATAGCGTTTATTCTGGAACAAATGTATCTTTGAGCATCCCTCATATATAACACAGCATCTTTTATATGCCCTAGGGTCATTAAAATGGTATCCTTATCAAGGGTCTCAATTTCCGCTGATAAGGAATCTGTCCATGCTGCAACAGCACTACAAACCCAGGCCGACGCAATTGCCGGTCTGAGTATTGCACCAGAATGTGTGTAAATGGACTTCATGGTAACCTCCTGCCTGCGGTCAGCAGGATCCTTGAGGGTAGCCGTATCTTGGGATGGCAGCGCTATCTTTTTTGATAAGCGCGTCAATGCTTTGTCTACCCTAGGAGAGGATTCCCACCGTATTCTGTCCTTCTGCAGGAAAGGATACGCCATAAGAATCCTTTTGGGAACCTGCAGTCTTTTGTCTGGGGTTTCCCAAGCTTTTTCGCATAATTCGTTCAGCTCATGTGAGGATGGAAAGGTGACCTCAGGCTTTTTCCCTTTATACATGTGTACCCTCGTGTCAGGGACAGGGGGTTCCTCAGTGATATGCAAAACCTATTTTATTGCAATAATCATATATCGAATACATTTAGCCACTCTTGGCTGTAATTTTACATCATCGTAGTCGACACTGGAGTCTGAATCCGTGTCGGTATCTGGGTCAACTATTTGGGATAGTGTGCGCTTCTGAGACCCTGAAAGTCCCGGCGACATTGGGACAGACATGGTTTGACTTCCTGACTGTTCCCTAGCCTCAGCTTTGTCTAATCTTTTGTGCAATAAATTTACATTAGCACTTAAGACATTCCACATATCCATCCAGTCAGGTGTTGGCGCTGCCGACGGAGAGCTTACATTCATACACTCCCCCTCCTCCTTAGGTGAGCCTTCAACCTCATACATGTCGACACACGCGTACCGACACACCCCACACACATAGGGAAGCTCTTTTCTGAAGACAGGTTCCCCACCAGGCCCTTTGGAGAGACAGAGAGAGAGTATGCCAGCACACACCCCAGCGCTATATGACCCAGGAAAAAACACAGAATGTTTACCCAGTAGCGCTGTTATGAAAGTATATGCGCCAATTATGTGCCCCCTCTCTTGAAAAACCCACTGTCACCGTCAGTAAGCAGGGGAGAGTCCGGGGTGCTTCCACTCAGCGCTGTGCTGTGGAGAAAATGGCGCTGGTGAGTGCTGAGGGAGAAGCCCCGCCCCCTTGGCGGCGGGCTTCTGTCCCGCTCAAAATTCCCCAAAACATGGCGGGGGATCTTTATATACATGTACAGTGCCCAGCTGTACATGTATATATGTACTTTTGCCATTAGAGAGGTTTTTATTGCTGCCCAGGGCGCCCCCCCTGTTGCCAGCAGGCTCCCTGAAAATAAAAAAACCTAACTAAAATACTTTAACAGGAAACTCAGGAGAGCTCCCTGAAAGCACCCAGTCTCCACTGGGCACAGTATCAAACTGAGGTCTGGAGGAGGGGCATAGAGGGAGGAGCCAGTGCACACCCAGATCCAAAGTCTTTCTTAAAGTGCCCATGTCTCCTGCGGAGCCAGTCTATCCCCATGGTCCTTACGGAGTCCCCAGCATCCTCTAGGATGTTAGAGAAAATTAATTTAAGTGGCATAAGTCTAGGGAACAGTACAAAACCATTTCAAACGCATACTAGAAAAATGAGTAAAAAAACCACTAGGGCGCAGAAGCTGCCTGTAAAGTCCCTTTTCCAAATAAAGTGTTCCTCTACCCTTCACCAACAATATCAACACACACAAAATGGAAAGCTGAACTTATCTGGCGCTTATCTGGTCGTAAATATTCTCAGTCTGAAAAAGACCGTGAGAATATTTACGACCAGATAAGCACCAGATAAGTCCCAACTTTCCATTTTGTGTGTGGTGACATCTCAAACGCATAACACTTCTTCTAAAGGTTAGTGAACTACTGTATAGAAATGTATGTAGTATACGCTGCATTAATCAATCGCCGCCTACACTAACTTGCTGAATATGGGCACTTATCAGAAAAACAACTGAGTCCAAATGTGGCATTAAGGGCCTGATTCAGAGTCGAATGGGTTGCAAGCAATGCTGATGTTTACTTAGTTGAGTGGTTTTTTTGCAATTGCGTATGTGAAAATTTCTGAGAACGCCTACAGCACATGCATTACACAGAGTGTAAGCACAAAGGTGCCGTTGAGATCAGGACTGATGATATAACAAAAATCAATGATCGCGCTATAGCGCATATTTTACGCGCTATCAAGGGACTCCGTTTGCAAAAAGGAGCGGGTCCCACGGGACACGCTGTGATGACCGCTGTGCACAGCAACCTTTGAAATCCTGCTGTGTCAATGTCTGTGTGAGACACCTCCCGTTTCTCCTCTTCAATGTCGCCCGCCGGTTGGATAGGCATGCAATAAACAGATAGGGAGGTTGGTGCCGTCTCCCCTTACACACAGCAGAGAGGAGCAGGCGGCCATAACACAGCGGTGATTGCACGTGGATGAATGGGCTCATGTGAGGCGCTCAGGGAAGGCAGCAGAGGAGACGCGGAGAGAGCTCTGCCCGGCTAATGCATTAACACGCTGCTACTCCCGGGTTGTGAAGCTTTATAGCACGAAGATCCCCTGCCATTCCCAGTGCTCTCAAACCCGGTAACATAGAAGACCACCCAGGTAGCTTGCGTAGTATCAAGTATGTGTGTGTCTGTATGCATGTGTATACATATGTGACTATGTTTGTGCACTTATAATAAGTATATATCTGAAAATGAGTGTATGTGGCTGTATGCATGTGTACATATATGTGTGTGTCATTTTTTAGTCAGAGGTGTATGGTTTTTTGTTGGGTAAGTACCTAATATCCACAAGAATTGACCACTTATTTTTTCATGTACCCTTTTCAGTCTTTGCAAATACAACAAGGTGTTAAGTTAAATTCCGCAGTCAGAAGTACCCCTTCAATCTATGAGGTGTCTGTGGTGTACAGACAAGATTGAGAATGTATTATCAAATCCCCACAGTGAGGGGACAAGAGAGAAAAAACAGTTATAACTGAAGTGCACACAACCCAACATTTAAAATATACGCTTTATTAAGGGTTTATTAAAGCTCCCCTGTATTAATATTGTCCAGTGAAGGCTTAAATGCCCACATATAACGAATGGTATAAATCAAGAAAGTTTTTTGTCATACTGGGACTGAAGACGTCCTTTATTATTTGACGAGCGAAATATTAAAATCAAGAAAGTGTGAGAAAATTAAGAAAACAAATACAGTGAATAAAGATTAAAAACAATCGCAAATGTGTCCATTCCTTTGTGTATTATATGTACTTTATTATTGACACATTCATGTACCCCAAAATTAAAGCTACATAGAGTGCTGTGACAGCACTGACTCAGTAGATCAGATCTGTAATCATCCCATTGATCAAATAGATTGTAAAATAATGAAGCGGATGTTTTACAGTGAAGAAATGTTGCAATCCACTGTTCAAAGGTTATGATACAAGGTAACAGTAACACGTGTATCTAAATGTTGCAATGCTAATTCACTGCTACTGTTCACCAACGGGAAGTGGATAACATACATTCACTGATACTATAAAAGCAACTGAGGGCATATTATAGCAATAAAAGTAATATGGACTAATTGTCCATCTGTATTGAAACGCTACAATATGGATACATTGCCACTATTCAGCAGCTGAAGATGGATACATATTCAAATGTTGCACCTCAGTGGTAATTTAATGAGTATAAGTAAAGTGACATTGATTCACCACCAATACAGAGACGTCAGAGGCATATTTTTACAATAGTAGAGATGGTATAGGATACTTGTTCAGCTGTTGAAAATTAGGGCATGATATTGGTATGTAGTAGATAATTGCAAGCTAATGCCTGCTAGAATATCCTCATACAGTACCCCAATGGATGTGAACTGGTCCTGTTATAATGCTGGTAGTATGTTTCATATGAGACTCAAATGGATGATTACAGATCTGATCTGAGTCAGTGCTGTCACAGCACTCTACGTAGCTTTAATTTTGGGGTTCATGAATGTGTCAATAATAAAGTACATATAATACACAAAGGAATGGACACATTTGCGATTGTTTTTAATCTTTATTCACTGTATTTGTTTTCTTCATTTTCTCTAATACTTTCTTGATTTTAATATTTCGCTCGTCAAATAATAAAGGACGTCTTAAGTCCCAATATTACAAAAAACTTTCTTGATTTATACCATTAGTTATATGTGGGCATTTAAGCCTTCACTAGACAATAGTAATACAGGGGAGCTTTAATAAACCATTAATAAAGCGTATATTTTAAATGTTAGTTGGGTTGTGTGCACCCCAGTTATAACTGGTTTATCTCTCTTGTCCCCTCACTGTGGGGATTTGATAATATATCTCAGTTTAAACCAGATGGTAACACCATTTGAACCTTTAAATCACATATGATTGTGGAATATTTATTACTTACATACAGATTCATTATAAACATCAGATAAGGTATCCCAACTCCTTGATTACAACAGCGTTATTTGTATCTTGGTGCGGGTTACTCTCCAGACGGTAGGAAATTAACCTCTCCATTTCTGGAACTTTGCTACAAGTGTAACGCTAGACTCGAACTATCTTCTTTGATACAGATATTTAAACTTTATATGAGTCACTATCATTAAGTGATGGAAAGTTAACTTTCTGTATATTGTTGTGGTTTTTTTTTGGGGGGGGGGGGGGGGGCGGGGCTTTTTGTTACAACTTCCACTTTAATGTTGCACATTTACATCTCAATCATTTGATCTGTCTTGATCCAGGTTGGGATTTTGGCAAAACCTCTGCCTGAACCGCACATACACACTGCCAGATGCGCAGATATATCTGCAGCTATATTGGGCATCGTCTGTACTTCAGGGCCGATGCAATAGGTCTGTGAATGACGTCCCTTCTACATACATTCGGGGATACTTTGTTAACCACAAATATCTTTTGATAAATGGGCCCCTAAGTGGGGGAAAAGGATGTTTGTCATATCAGTATGTAGCCGAGGGAATGAAAGGTACGGATGCTGAGGAATGTGGGTTTTGTTTGTGCCTGTACTGTGGGATTTCATCAGCTTGTTTTGTTGTCTGTTCTCTGGGAGGTGTGTGTTTTGCATTTACAGATTGAGATGTGTGTGTTGTGACTGCTGTATGGCAGAGGAGCGTGCATTCTGTGGCAAAGGAGTGTGCATTGTGTCTGACTGCTCACATACACAAAATAGTAGGATTATGAAGGCGTTAACAATCATTAAATTATGTTGAGTGGTATGATGCTATGTAGTGGGATCGGATAGGCATTTAAGGGTATGTGTGGAGGCACATGGGGAGCTCAAAAGCATAAACTGCGATGGGACCCAGAAACAGTAAAGTGGGACCACAGTTTTTTAAAGTAAGGGGTCCCTGGGACCCACATATTTTTTCGCTCAGCACGATCACTGAAAATGTTTGTGTGAAAAGTGATGAGCAGCGAGGGGAAGGTGGCTAGAAATGGTCCATTCAGTGGGCATGTTATGGGTGTGTCTTGGGCATATCAGCATAAGCGGCTGTGTTCACAGGTTCACTGCAGCAGGCAAAGGAGGCCATTGTCAGATGGACATACTGCACCTCCCAGGGCTGGTACAAGTTTCGATGTTGCGACCGATGTTGGCGTATAAGAACATACCAATCTGTATTACAACATACATCAACGCTATTAGAGGGCACCTTGCACATTGACCACACAGATGTACACAGGGGGAAGGAGCTTGTACCGGCATTTGCATAAAGTCAACACATACTCAGCTGCGTGTTACTCAGGCCTTAGTTATGTTACTACAAAAGTCAGTGGTTGCAATGAAAGAAAATGTACATTAGTCAAAAGTCTCAAGACATTCCTTCAACAGAACAATGATCCAAAGCACATTATAATAGCAGTAATGGGCTGGTTTAAAATTAATAAAGCAGATATGCTGTGCATCGCCACTCCCCAACTCGCCTGAACCATGAGTAAATTTGTCCCCTGGCAAAAAGACTACTGGCTATATTTCCAGTAGGCCAGCTAATAACCAAAGTAGGTTATTAATATATTTTTTTATGTTTATTATGTTTTGTGTAAAAATATATAAAAGGAAAGTTTGTGACATGCAAATAAAAACTTACAATTCAATAAAATACAAAAATGACAGGCTAAGTGTAATAATTTTCATATGCCGCCTGGTTTTGTTAGGATTAAAGCAGAAAAAGGATGTGATGCAAGTCCTTGGCAAAATGTAATTTACTTTGATACAGCAAAATAAATATTACAAAAGTATATTTACCGCCACGTGTAACAGACGACGAATAGCCTTATTGTTTCCTGATCCACAGTATGCCATAGCAACAGTGTACATGCCAGAACGACGAAGGATTGGGTCCTGAGAGGAAGAAAAGGACAAGAAGAGTAGAGAACATATTCCTGTTACAACCACACACAAAGACTGTAAATGTAAGCACTGCAGCACAGGTTACACTGCGGTAGAATAGCAAGGCAGCAATAATTTGTTGAGCGTTTGTACAATAATTCTAAAACTCGTGTTTTTGTATGCAATTTGTCCTATACTACTATTTAAGACAATCCTTTGGAGAATAAAATTGATGTTCCCTGCCACTGCTTCAAATGCTGTAACTATCTGGAAGCTAGACATGTCTACTGCAGGGAGGTAAACCAGACACGTCCTATAAATTCTGCAGGAATGAGGTCAAGCCAGACTCTGGAGGAGGTATTACAAGAAAGAAAAAAAAAAAAAAAAAAGACGCCAAGGCAGAGGGATTCATTTTTTTGTTTACAATCGACCGTTCTCTCAAAACACATTGCCTTCAAAATTAAATTACAACTGCAAAAACTTAATATAAACATTAAACTGTATTACAAGTCCGTCATTCAACTGATCCATTAAGAACATAGCAAGGCTTGCTTCTCACTTCCTATATGATCTGCCTTGTTTTTAACCATGTAAGACTTCAATCAGCTTGTACTGCCCTCTTACCTTGTCTCTGCAGAGACTCTCAATCAGAGCGTCGGCCTCCTCCATACGGCCATACATAACTAGAGCAATGCCAACAGCTAGTCCCCGCAGGATCTTTTCATGCTGTGTCTCTTGGGCATATCCAACCATGTCCTCAATGGCCTGGGCATTTTTCGAACCAAGCATCACCAAACCAAGAGCCAAGCCTGCTGCCTCTCCTAGGAGACAAACAGAAGTACTGTGTAACTATGGTATGCAAGAGTTGCCTATTCCAAGGGATTAAAAAATATACATAATAACATAACCGAAACAGAAGAGAGGACCTTCTTACATTACACCCCTTTCTTTGAGTATATTAAAGAACACTGGTGAAGTTGTAGTATAGTTGTGAATGCAGGAGTGGGGGCACTATAAATTTGAAAGCTTGCCCATAATCCCTACCACGTGCATGATAGGACCAAGATAAGTTTATACAATCACAGCAGGATATGAAAGAGAAACGAAAGGAGAAAAAAAGTCCTCCTATAACATCGAACAACATAAAGAACAAGGACAAAAGAGTGTGCAACCAAAGTCTGTAAGTGACTCTGGCAAGTTGTGCCTTTATATTTTTGCAAATGGGCTGCTCAGTCCCATAGTCTGAGGGAAGTAACTACTCAGAATATACACCTCAATTCAGATACCAGACTGCAGACACAGTAAAGAACGGGAGTGCTGGAGCTCCTAAAATTGCTGCTTTATCTAGGCGGCTTCTTCACAGGGCCCAGTCTCAAGATGGCAGCTGTTCCTAAGAAAAACTCTCAGCAACCCTAATCCCTAGTAGGGATTACTGGCAGCAAGCATGCCCAATTTAGTGTGGCCTCCAGATATCCCGGACAAATCTGGGGTCAACCGTAAAACTCTCCCAGAATGTGAGTTTTACCTATCCCACATGCATCAGCACTGTGAAGGGCAGATCTGTATTGTCATTTAATTAATTAATTAATTAATTACTGCCATAGCCCAGTGGAAAAAAACCCCAGTATATAAATATGGAACTAAACTAATGCTGAATCAGCAGCAATGAACCGAAAACTTTACACTCTGTTGTGCTTCAGTGAAAACTAGGTCCCTGCAGGCGTGAGATATAGAAGAGGAGCTACAGACAAGCTTTCAAGCTAGTACACCACTATAATGCAACAACTCGTGTCCCCTAATAAATAATAAATAAGCAATAAGGGAGTACAACACAATAGCATAACTTCTATTACTAAAACTAAAGTCATCACCTGTCACAGCATCATCCTGATAGAGGTTTGTTTTAAGCAGGTCATATACATCTTGGCGTGCAGTCCCCATTGCGGCCAAACCCAGGCCTAGACAGCCACCATGGCGTACAATCTGTTAAAAAGAAAGATTAGCTATAAAGTAATTATAAAAATAGCAGGAAATAGTTCAGAGTGGCAGTTCAAATGTACCTTGAACGTCTGAATATAGTTTTTACCAAAACGGCATGCCGCAAATGAAGGGAAAACACATTCATGAAATTACAGAGGAGTTACATTCTCTTTCCTATGTATGAAATATTGGAGAAGTATCCAAGTTAGCACCCAACAAGTGCTGTAGGAATCATACACCAGATTGCAAATCCTATAGCTCAGGCATTCCCAACCTCGGTCCTCAAGGCACACCAAGACCGGGTACACACCTGATTGATATTGGGCTGATTTGCTGTATCAACACGACAAATAGTCTACATCTTCTAGTGTGTATACGCACAATTGCACTCTCCCACAGGACGTATGTGATATCCTCTGGTTAGTCGTGCTGCACAACCAACCAGGGGAAATCATATGCAATTAGGCATCAATTGTGTACAGCCACCCGGACAACCTGACGTTACAATATATTTCTTAATATTTAGCCTAAACATTCACCTTTGTAGCAGTAAAAGGGACTGCTGTGCCGATTCAAGTAACTTGAGAAAGACACTACCTCTTCTGTTGGTTTACTTTACTGCTAAGTTTTATTAAAGATCATTGTCTCAACCAAATGACACCCACGTAAGGCTGCCCCATTATGTAAAAGGACATTCACAATACGCTAAGAGAATCCGTTCTATAATCCAAACCACATTTGGCAAGTTTAAATATCTCACTTCATATGGCAAGTACAAATATCTTACATCATTGCTGGCATTCTTCAGTTGGTTAAGCAGGTAATCTATTATGTCACCACCATGGTTAGCATGAATGAGTCCCAGAGCATACAGGCCACCCCCTTCCTGGTATGCAGAGCCAGGTGAGGTGTCTTTGGGCAAATAAGTAGCCATGAGCTGCAATGCTTCCTTCTCATGGCCCTAGTAGAAAAAGAAAAAAAGTCAGACAGAAGAAAGGGTTTACAATTCTTGCCATTACAACATAAGCTTCTAGATCACTCACCTTGTGAATAACTCCTAGGCTAGCTGTCGCTGTGAATTTTGCCCAATTTGTGGCTCTTGCTAACCACTCCAAATTATCTCTATTAACAAAAAAAATATATAAAGAGGAATCGGCCAAAAGAAACGGAGATGGTATTATAGATGAAGTGAAATATGATGATTATATGTAAATTTTAATCCTTGTAAAATCAAAGTAAGAGAGAAGAAAATTTATGAACTGGAGAAAGGAGGGATTCACATTAAATAAAAGTGTGATTTTAGTTCTTACCTGATAAATCCTCTTCTCTGAATTCCATTGGGGACACTGTAGAACCGGCATTCCCAACCTCGGTCCTCAAGGCACACTAGCAATCCAGGTATTTGTGATATCCAGGCAACAATCATCTGTGCTGAAGCCTGGATATCACTAAAAAACTTGTCCTGTTAGTATGCCTTGAGGGCAGAGGGTGGACATGCCTGCTGTAGAAACACTGGGTAATGGTGGTGCTGGGCGCTAAACAGTTACAGCTTCCCAGCACGGGCTGCTCCTCCCCAATATCTCACCGCCTTACCTGGACAGTCGGTTATCACTAACAAAGCCCTGAGGACAAAAAAATTGGAGAAGAGGAGACAAACCAGATATACCACATGAATACAGTATGAAGTCAGTGGGCCTGGATGCCAAATCCAAGAAAACAACTCCAAGCGAAAGCCAGTGGTACAAGGTCAAATGCGCCTCATGGAATTCAGAGAAAGTATTTATCAGGCAAGAACTAAAACCTATTTTTTGCTTTCATCCATGGGGAATACTGGAGAAACACTGGGATGTCCTAAAACAGTCCTCTAAGAGAGGAAACGCTCCTGGTGCTGTGTGCATGACCCTTCGCCCAAAGCCAGCATATCTAGAGGAGAAGGTGTTAAATATGAAGAATTTTATTGAAAGTATGAGCAGAGGACCATGTAGTTACCATGCAAAGCTGCTCCAACAAGTCACCATGCCAACCAACCCCAGAAAACGCCAACTGACCAGATCGAAACGGTTGTCAAAAAGTCCTGATCAGGCTTGTTTGTCAAAATGTAGGTCAAGCGGATGACCATCATGGATTCAGGCCAAAAAGGACTGATGATATCACAGAGCAGAAATAGAGAATCAGAGCCACGGAAGTCCTTGGTCCTTTCCACATAAACACAGATACCGCACCACGGCCAACAATAATTGTCAGAAGGCCTCACAATTGGAATTTTAGGAGGCCACTTGCCATAGAAAAAATATCCTGGTGCTCAAGACTGCTCAGTCAGGGTGAAAGATCAGAACTGGTAACCTGTGATACAAGGCACTGAAGTAGGATACCCACCTGGCAGAGGAGATAGGAAGGAAGAACACCATATTTTAAGAGAGTCATTGAATGTCCACACAGTCCAAAGGTTCTAAGGAATGACTCCTCGGGACCAGAACCAGATTCCAAGAGACAACTGGGGAATTAAAGAGAGGGTGTATGTAAAGCACTCCTTGGTGCTGCACTGCAGGAATAAAAGTTATTTTCTGCTGGAAACAGACTGACAGGGCAGAGACGTGTCCCTTGAGTGAACAGAGATGAAGTCCCATGCCCAACCCTTCTATTAAACTGGAAAATTATGGATTCAGCTTCCAGACCGAATTCCAGGCAAAAAATGGTCACCACACATGGTGAAAGGCATTAGAAGAAACCTGTTTCCTGGCACAAAGTATGGTACACACAATGGTGTCTGAAAAAAACCCTGATTGCAACAGACACCCCCATCAAAGCCAGGTGAGGGAGAACCAGGTAAAGGAATGGACTCAGAGTGAGACATTCCAGCCCAAGAGGAAGACGCCAAGGGGGAGTCACAAACATTCATCTTAGATCTGCATAACAGGCTCTACATGGCCAATCTGGAGCCAACAGGATGGACAATCAGCCCTCTAGCTTCCGCTTGCCGGACCCTAGGCAATACTGACACTGGTGGGAAGAGGTATATTAGAGGAAAGGTCAGTGGAACAGACAGCACATCTACCAGTAAGGTTCCAGATCCAGAGTCCTGGAGCAGTATAAAGCCAGCATGCGACCAGTATAGGACAAACAAAGGATTCATAAATTCGCTACTATGAAAAGAGATCACACCCATTGCTAAAACATGGTCTAAACCACTCCAGGCAAATATGGATGTAAAGACTTTCAGAATTTTATAATACTCTCCATGCTTGAGGCAGTGGGCCAAGTTGGGCATGGCATATGTTAGGACACCATGCCTGCGTGAGCAGGACAATCCAACTGAGTTCTGGGTTTGTTTTAGGACACCTTGGAATGTAAATGGCAAACCTATAATTAGCTATTGCATTGAAAACATACCAGCTAATGGTTAAGTATTAGGTATATGTACATGAGTTCAGTCACAAGCAGTAAGATCAGGAGAACACGGGAAGAAGTAGTGAGAAGCTGTGTGCAGGAGTAAAGGAAGGAGATATGTTCACACGTAAGAAATTATCTTTAGGATGGTAACTATATACTTGCAAGTATAAGATTTGTTAAGAGCGGTAATCAAGTCTGAACTCTTTAAGGAATCAATTTTATAATTTCATAATTCATATGTATAAGGACTGCATCAGCCACTTAGTTTGTAAGCCTGATACAATATATTAGTAGGTATATGTGATAAAAGAAATATTAATTGAAATATATCTATATATTAATAATCATATATGATATATTAAATATGAATATAATATATAATATAAATAGGATTCCATAAATCAATAGTCTGCCTGCCAGTTGTGAACTCCTGGGATGTAAACTACTGACAGAGCTGGGAACCGTTCTGCTTACCTCAGAATCTTGATGACTTCTCACATGACTTTAGGCTTTTGGTACTTCCCTGATGATTTATATTTGCAATAGTAGTCGCACTGTTCAACTGAAGATGCTTTACCCGACAGAGGGCTCTGTAGATCCCCCGGAGTTCCAGAATGCTCATTCATGTCTGTTATAAGTAGTGCTTAAAAGTAGACCATAAAGGGATGCCCCTTGTCTAAATGGGAGTTCTGATGCCATGACAGCAGGTGATGCACTTCCTATGACAATAAGAGGTGTTGGACAAGAGCTAAAAGTGTGATCTGTTCCACTTGGAGAGGAGCTCCATTTAGAGAAGTCTGGGGTGAAACAGACTGAATTTCACTATGTCAAAGGTAGGCACTAATTTGGCAAGAACGCTTGTGCATAAAGGGTACAATCTTGTCCCTGGGGAAGAAACTGTCTGGAGCCCTATTTGACATCCAGTCCCAAAGTAGAGCTTCCATTAAGATGGGGTCAGGCTGAAGTGCACCAATTTAGAAGCCACCCAGCCCCCTGTGTGACTAAAGAACACCAGAGGCATAACTGACAATCCAAAGGACAAGGTAATGAAGTAATGATTAGAGAGAACTGCAAACCACAAGAAGCACCGATGGTCCTCCCGGATGAGAATATGATATACCCTGGTTTCAAGGCAAGCATGACTGACCGGAGAGATTCCATCCTGAACATGGGATGCCTGAGTGACTTCAGCTTCAGGATGGGGTGGAAAGAGCTCTCTGGCATTTGCACAATGAAAAAATTGGAGTAGAAACCAGTCATTGTTTGTGGCAGCAGAACTGGGGTAATGACTGAGGAGTCCTGAAGTGCCCTGACAGACTACTGTAAGTCTCCAACTTTGATGAGGAAGACCTATTGTGAAGTACTGGCATGGAAGGACCTCTTAGAAGTCTAAATCCTAAACTTGGGACACAGTGCTTTGTACCCAAGAGTCTGTTATCTGCAGCCATGCCTCAGAGAAAAGCAGTAGATGGCTTACCATCATAGGAACCCCCAGAAGTGGGAGTCCATCCCATCATGTAGGCTGTTGTATATCCAGGCTTGGGAGCTGGCCTACGGCCCACCCAAGTATGCATGCTCCTGGATTTACCTGCCCTGTAAGAAAAAATAAGAATTTACTTACCGATAATTCTATTTCTCGTAGTCCGTAGTGGATGCTGGGGACTCCGTCAGGACCATGGGGAATAGCGGCTCCGCAGGAGACAGGGCACAAAAATAAAGCTTTAGGATCAGGTGGTGTGTACTGGCTCCTCCCCCTATGACCCTCCTCCAAGCCTCAGTTAGGATACTGTGCCCGGACGAGCGTACACAATAAGGAAGGATATTGAACCCCGGGTAAGACTCATACCAGCCACACCAATCACACCAATCACACCGTATAACTTGTGATCTGAACCCAGTTAACAGTATGACAAACGTAGGAGCCTCTGAACAGACGGCTCACAACAAATAACAACCCGATTTTTTTGTAACAATAACTATGTACAAGTATTGCAGACAATCCGCACTTGGGATGGGCGCCCAGCATCCACTACGGACTACGAGAAATAGAATTATCGGTAAGTAAATTCTTATTTTCTCTAACGTCCTAAGTGGATGCTGGGGACTCCGTCAGGACCATGGGGATTATACCAAAGCTCCCAAACGGGCGGGAGAGTGCGGATGACTCTGCAGCACCGAATGAGAGAACTCAAGGTCCTCCTCAGCCAGGGTATCAAATTTGTAGAATTTTGCAAACGTATTTGCCCCTGACCAAGTAGCAGCTCGGCAGAGTTGTAATGCCGAGACTCCCCGGGCAGCCGCCCAGGATGAGCCCACTTTCCTTGTGGAATGGGCCTTGACAGATTTAGGTTGTGGCAAGCCTGCCACAGAATGTGCAAGTTGAATTGTGCTACAAATCCAACGAGCAATCGTCTGCTTAGAAGCAGGAGCACCCATCTTGTTGGGTGCATACAATATAAGCCGTGAGTCAGACTTTCTGACTCCCGCCGTTCTTGAAATATATATTTTCAATGCCCGGACCACGTCCAACAACTTGGAATCCTCCAACTCGTTAGTAGCCGCAGGCACCACAATAGGCTGGTTCAGGTGAAACGCTGACACCACCTTAGGCAGAAAATGAGGACGCGTCCGCAGTTCTGCCCTGTCCGTATGGAAAATCAGATATGGGCTCTTATATGATAAAGCCGCCAATTCTGATACTCTCCTGGCTGAAGCCAGGGCCAGTAGCATGGTTACTTTCCATGTGAGATACTTCAGCTCCACCGATTTGAGCGGCTCAAACCAATGGGATTTGAGAAAATCCAAGACTACATTAAGATCCCACGGTGCCACTGGGGGCACAACCGGGGGCTGTATATGTAGTACTCCTTTTACAAAAGTCTGGACTTCAGGAACTGAAGCCAATTCTTTCTGGAAGAAAATCGACAGGGCCGAAATTTGAACCTTAATGGACTCCAATTTGAGGCCCATAGACAATCCTGTTTGCAGGAAATGTAGGAATCGACCCAGTTGAAATTCCTCCGTGGGGGCCTTCCTGGCCTCACACCACGCAACATATTTTCTGCAAATGCGGTGATAATGTTGTGCAGTCACCTCCTTCCTGGCTTTTACCAGTGTAGGAATGACCTCTTCCGGAATGCCTTTTTCCTTTAGAATTCGGCGTTCAACCGCCATGCCGTCAAACGCAGCCGCGGTAAGTCTTGGAATAGACACGGTCCCTGCTGAAGCAGGTCCCGTCTTAGAGGTAGAGGCCACGGATCCTCCGTGAGCATCTCTTGAAGTTCCGGGTACCAAGTTCTTCTTGGCCAATCCGGAGCCACTAGTATCGTTCTTACTCCCTTCTGCCGTATAATTCTCAGTACTTTTGGTATGAGAGGCAGAGGAGGGAACACATACACTGACTGGAACACCCACGGTGTTACCAGAGCGTCCACAGCTATTGCCTGAGGATCTCTTGACCTGGCGCAATACCTGTCCAGTTTTTTGTTGAGGCGGGACGCCATCATATCCACCATTGGTTTTTCCCAACGGTTCACAATCATGTGGAAGACTTCTGGATGAAGTCCCCACTCTCCCGGGTGTAGATCGTGTCTGCTGAGGAAGTCTGCTTCCCAGTTGTCCACTCCCGGAATGAATACTGCTGACAGTGCTATCACATGATCTTCCGCCCAGCGAAGAATCCTTGCAGCTTCTGCCATTGCTGTCCCGCTTCTTGTGCCGCCCTGTCTGTTTACGTGGGCGACTGCCGTGATGTTGTCCGACTGGATCAACACCGGCTGACCCTGAAGCAGGGGTTTTGCCAGACTTAGAGCATTGTAAATCGCTCTTAGCTCCAGTATATTTATGTGAAGAGACATCTCCAGGCTTGACCATACTCCCTGGAAGTTTCTTCCTTGTGTGACCGCTCCCCAGCCTCTCAGACTGGCATCCGTGGTCACCAGGACCCAGTCCTGTATGCCGAATCTGCGGCCCTCTAACAGATGAGCACTCTGCAACCACCACAGAAGAGACACCCTTGTCCGTGGCGATAAGGTTATCCGCTGATGCATCTGCAGATGCGATCCGGACCATTTGTCCAGCAGATCCCCCTGAAAAGTTCGTGCGTGGAATCTGCCGAATGGAATCGCTTCGTAAGAAGCCACCATCTTTCCCAGGACTCTTGTGCATTGATGTACAGACACTGTCCCTGGTTTTAGGAGGTTCCTGACAAGTTCGGATAACTCCCTGGCTTTCTCCTCCGGAAGAAACACCTTTTTCTGAACCGTGTCCAGAATCATTCCCAGGAACAGCAGACGTGTTGTCGGGGTCAACTGAGATTTTGGAAAATTCAGAATCCACCCGTGTTGTTGCAGCACTACTTGGGTTAGTGCTACTCCGTCCTCCAGCTGTTCTCTGGACCTTGCCCTTATCAGGAGATCGTCCAAGTAAGGGATAATTAATACGCCTCTTCTTCGCAGAAGAATCATCATTTCGGCCATTACCTTGGTAAAGACCCGAGGTGCCGTGGACAATCCAAACGGCAGCGTCTGAAACTGATAATGACAGTTTTGCACCACGAACCTGAGGTACCCTTGATGTGAAGGGCAAATTGGGACATGCAGGTAAGCATCCTTTATGTCCAGGGACACCATAAAGTCCCCTTCTTCCAGATTCGCTATCACTGCTCTGAGTGACTCCATCTTGAACTTGAATTTTTGTATGTACAGGTTCAAAGATTTCAGATTTAGAATAGGTCTTACCGAGCCGTCCGGCTTCGGTACCACAAATAGCGTGGAGTAATACCCCTTTCCCTGTTGTAGGAGGGGTACCTTGACTATCACCTGCTGAGCAAACAGCTTGTGAATGGCTTCCAATACCGTCGCCCTGTCTGAGGGAGACGTTGGCAAAGCAGACTTTAGGAACCGGCGAGGGGGAGACTTCTCGAATTCCAACCTGTAACCCTGAGATACTACCTGCAGAATCCAGGGGTCCACCTGTAAGCAAGCCCACTGTGCGCTGAAATTCTTGAGTCGACCCCCCACCGTTCCTGAGTCCGCTTGTAAGGCCCCAGCGTCATGCTGAGGGCTTTGCAGAACCCTGGGAGGGCTTCTGTTCCTGGGCAGGGGCTGCTTGCTGCCCTCTCTTACCCCTTCCTCTGCCCCTAGGCAGATATGACTGTCCTTTTGTCCGCTTGTTCTTATAGGACCGAAAGGACTGCGGCTGAAAAGACGGTGTCTTTTTCTGTTGGGAGGGGGTCTGAGGTAAAAAGGTGGATTTTCCGGCAGTTGCCGTGGCCACCAGATCCGATAGACCGACGCCAAATAATTCCTCCCCTTTATACGGCAATACTTCCATATGCCGTTTGGAATCCGCATCACCTGACCACTGTCGCGTCCATAAACTCCTTCTGGCAGATATGGACATCGCATTTACTCTCGATGCCAGAGTGCAAATATCTCTCTGCGCATCTCGCATATAAAGGAAAGCATCCTTTAATTGCTCTATAGTCAATAAAATACTGTCCCTATCCAGGGTATCAATATTTTCAGTCAGGGAATCCAACCAGACGACCCCAGCACTGCACATCCAGGCTGAGGCGATGGCCGGTCGCAGTATAACACCAGTATGTGTGTATATACTTTTTAGGGTAGTTTCCAGTCTCCTATCTGCTGGATCCTTGAGGGCGGCCGTATCCGGAGACGGTAACGCCACTTGTTTTGATAAGCGTGTGAGCGCCTTATCCACCCTAGGGGGTGTTTCCCAGCGCGCCCTAACCTCTGGCGGGAAAGGGTATAATGCTAATAACTTTTTTGAAATTAGCATTTTTCTATCTGGGTTAAACCACGCTTCATCACATACATCATTTAATTCCTCTGATTCAGGAAAAACTACAGGTAGTTTTTTCACCCCCCACATAATACCCCTTTTTGTGGTACTTGCAGCATCAGAGATATGCAAAGCCTCCTTCATTGCCGTGATCATATAACGTGTGGCCCTACTTGAAAATACGTTTGTTTCATCACCGTCGACACTAGATTCAGTTTCTGTGTCTGGGTCTGTGTCGACCGACTGAGGTAAAGGGCGCTTTACAGCCCCTGACGGTGTCTGAGACGCCTGGGCAGGTACTAACTGGTTTGCCGGCCGTCTCATGTCGTCAACTGATTTTTGTAATGTGCTGACATTATCACGTAATTCCATAAACAAAGCCATCCATTCCGGTGTCGACTCCCTGGGGGGTGACATCACCATTATCGGCAATTGCTCTGCCTCCACGCCAACATCGTCCTCATACATGTCGACACACACGTACCGACACACAGCAGACACACAGGGAATGCTCTTATCGAAGACAGGACCCCACTAGCCCTTTGGGGAGACAGAGGGAGAGTTTGCCAGCACACACCCAAGCGCTATAATATATATGGGAACAACCTTATATAAGTGTTGTTCCTTATAGCAGCTTAAATATATCCAGTATATCGCCAAAAAATGCCCCCCCCTCTCTGTTTTACCCTGTTTCTGTAGTGCAGTGCAGGGGAGAGTCCTGGGAGCCTTCCTCACAGCGGAGCTGAGCAGGAAAATGGCGCTGTGTGCTGAGGAGAATAAGCCCCGCCCCCTATTTCGGCGGGCTTTCCTCCCGTGGATTTAGATAATTGGCATGGGTTAAATACATACATATAGCCTTAATGGCTATATGTGATGTATTCTTTTGCCTTAAGGTAATAAAATATTGCTGCCCAGGGCGCCCCCAGCAGCGCCCTGCACCCTCCGTGACCGCTTGGTGTGAAGTGTGTGACAACAATGGCGCACAGCTGCAGTGCTGTGCGCTACCTTCATGAAGACTGAAGAGCCTTCTGCCGCCTGTTTCCGGACCTTCAATCTTCAGCATCTGTAAGGGGGGTCGGCGGCGCGGCTCCGGGACGAACCCCAGGGTGAGACCTGTGTTCCGACTCCCTCTGGAGCTAATGGTGTCCAGTAGCCTAAGAATCCAATCCATCCTGCACGCAGGTGAGTTGAAATTCTCTCCCCTAAGTCCCTCGATGCAGTGAGCCTGTTGCCAGCAGGACTCACTGAAAATAAAAAACCTAAAAAACTTTTTCTAAGCAGCTCTTTAAGAGAGCCACCTAGATTGCACCCTGCTCGGACGGGCACAAAAACCTAACTGAGGCTTGGAGGAGGGTCATAGGGGGAGGAGCCAGTACACACCACCTGATCCTAAAGCTTTATTTTTGTGCCCTGTCTCCTGCGGAGCCGCTATTCCCCATGGTCCTGACGGAGTCCCCAGCATCCACTTAGGACGTTAGAGAAACACTGGCTCAGAGAGAAGGGCTAAAATCTCTATTTGCCCTGAGGACGAATGGACTGAAAAGAGATCATGGCCTTAGGAGCTGAGGAGAGAAGACCTATTTGGAGACAGCCGCAGCAGCAATCATTTAGCCAATTCAGGTCCAAAAACTTGAATACTGAATCTGCATTTCAAAAACGGAGTCAGAGAGATCGCCTAGCAGCAAGTAGAACCTGCAGATGATGGCCTGGAGCAGACCAACTGCTTCGCCAGCAACAGATCTGCCTGCGAGAGTGAAAGCCCATGAGGGCTCTGGCAGGGGGCTGTCACAAAGGAACCAGGATGCAGCACTGAAGCAAAGCAAACATAATTGATACTGAAACGCACCAGCAAATTTGTTCTCATTTTTGCAGGAACTGTGTTTTTGCACAGAAGCACTCATCAGGGCAGCCCTGAAAGAATTTCCATTGACAGGCATACTTAAAAACCTGGCTTGGAAAACCAACATAAGGCATGTAGTACCCTGAGAGGAATGATGTACACCAGTGATGGCTAACCTTGACACTCCAGCTGTTGAACTACACATCCCAGCATGCCCTGCATTAGTTTTAGCAAGGCCAAATAGCAAAACTGTAGCAGGGCATGCTGGGATGTGTAGTTCAACAACAGCTGGAGTGTCAAGGTTAGTCATCACTGGTGTACACTAAACAGGAGACAGCCAAACAATACGTAAAATGGCTATATAACAGAGGATCTAAACGCTGTACAAACTATATAATAGTAGTGTAAACAAAATAAGGCACAACAAATGACATGTGTATACAGATAGCAGAATATTGGCATTACTCGCTAAACATGATAAACAGATTTCTACCAGATTAACAGAACTATACAGAATTTTAAATAAATTCTGGTCTTAAATTTACACAACAGCACTGAAGAACCATGCACACAGAAATATGCAAAGTTCACAAATGCACACCCTGCAAGTTTAGGTAGAGGACACAGAACTTCAAATGTGTCCTCATACATCTGGCCTTAATGCACCACTCAGTGGGAGATGCCTGGAGTGAGCTGATAGGTCCAGTGCATCTCCATTAGCGTTGGGCGTCTTTTCTTGCCAAAAATGAATCTTATTCGCGTTTTGATGCAGACTCTGATAATAAAGCTGAATGCAGCAGTCTAGTCTCAGGGAGGTAAAGACAGCGAGAAGACATCTGGCCTGCTGCCTATAATAGGGGGCGAGGTAAAAAGGCGTTTGAGGAGACAACGGGGAAAAGGCCCCCTCTTCCCACCACAACTCCCACCGTTCTCACTGCATCCCATTAGTCCAAATGTCCCTGGTGGTCCAGTGAGGAAGTAGAGCACCACGCAGTCATTGTGCTGCAAACACACACAACCCCCTGTTCCCTGTGCATTGCCAAATCTCAACTTTCCAAAGCAGGTAAGGCAGATGGGGCAGCTGGTGTGAGCACTGCATCCGCAGTAGCTATGAATAAAATAAAAAACTAATAAAAAACCAAACAGCTGCAACCGCAACTCCGAAAAAAACATGTCCAACACCTGAGGGCACTAAGAATAACTATCTGTCCAGGGCAGTAGGTGGGGTATATGGGAGGAGGAGCATGCGCTGGAAAGTTTTAACTATTCAGTGCCCAGACCCCTCCAGCACCACCTATACCCAGTATATCTCCAGCGTTCCCCATAGATGAAAGATAAAGTGCAAACAATACAATTTCTGTAAAAACTTACTAAAATATTAAAGTGGTTTGCAGTTGAAGCAGAAATAGGGGCATCGAACCTACCTGAGGAACTGGTCACTGGTGGTGCCACAGTGCATGAATGAATTTGCTATTACAGTAGCTGTGTGACATACAGAGTTTCTCACCGCGTCCTGAAAAAATAAATTTTTGTTCAATTAATTTCTGGACCAAGTTAATGCATTTCTCATTTTACAATGTTCTATTGGGACATGGATGCAAGTTATTTTGATATGTGGGTGCCATGACCTATTTGTAATTTGATAGGTGGATGGGGAATTTTATAGACTCAATCTAGAATACAAGACCTTGCTTGGGAATAAAATGCATAGTCTAATGCGCTAAAGTTCTGCAAAAGTTAATGGTTTGCCATAGAAAACTTCTTACATTTGTGCATTAAATGTTATTTCACAGAAACCGTTTTATTAAGAAATCTCCTTGTGAATATGACAGTACTCAGGTCTTTTCTTCTTTACATAATTATGCTAATTGGACACGGTAATTATGTATTCATGTGAAAATCCACTTGTTTGTAAATTAGGGGAGTTCAGACTAGAACAGTCAGTTGTATCCCCGGTCTGTGCTACGGAATTCTTTTGGCACCTTATAAATAATACAGTGCCCAAAAGCCCACTGTAAATGTGATAGCAGCTGAGACATCAGGGGAGGATAATGTTAAGCTCTCTCGGCCCTGCCAGCTGACTTGTCTGCTAAGGGGTCTGGAGTCAACTGTATGCATCACATAGGGTCTTCCCAGTAACTTGCAGTGGTTTACATAGATCACCTAAGCCAGAGGTTCTCAAACTCGGTCCTCGGGAGCCCACACAGTGCATGTTTTGCAGGTAACCCAGCAGGTGCACAGGTGTATTAATTACTCACTGACACATTTTAAAAGGTCCACAGGTGGAGCTAATTATTTCACTTGTGATTCTGTGAGGTGACCTGCAAAACATGCACCGTGTGGAGTTTGAGAACCTCTGACCTAAGCAAACAGTGATTGAGAAATGCACATTTTTATTATGACACACAACTAAACACTGCAACAACTCTACAACTAAAAAGCAAGGGGTCTACATGGAAGACTTTTGTTACCACTATTCCAGTTGATTTTCAGAAGAGAAATAGGAACGCCTTCAAACATATGTTGTGGTATGAGCATAAATACTATTGGATGACCCTCTCATACTAACCGATGGCTGAAGGTTGACTCCTACTACCTTTTAGTGATTTAAGTGAATTCATCAAGCAGCCCCTCTGAAAATTTCCACACCTCCGCTATAGGGGCTTATTAGATATCTTCCACAATCAGAAGAAAGCGTCATAGTGGTTCATAGTTTGTTAATGTCCTATGTAGCCGTGATGGAGGGCTGTTAATTACTTGAAACAGACTTTTTTCCTTTTACTGTTCACCCTAACATATTGTTTCATTTAATGTGATATTACTATGTTAGCAATTTATGTAACCCCTTGGCGATAAAACATCTGATTGTGCATGTTTATGTTGCTAGACGAAATGTGTTCGGAGGTGCCTCAAGAAGGAAAAAAAAACCCACACCAAATAAACAGGACTTCACCAAAGTGCAAATTAAACAAGTCAACAATCCTACACTTTAGCAATGCCTTCAGCTCAGCAGCTTTGAAACGCAGGCCTGGCTTACTCTCCTACCAACGTAGTAGGGACAGCACTCAAGGTCTTCCTCCAATTGGATGGTAAACACATTAGCAAAGCTAGCAGAGTTTACATGCATGTCCTCCTCATAACTGGATTTATTTCTAATCTCAAACCTACTGGAGCCACACTCTACTTGGACGGTACGCCAGAACTCTGAGAGAAACTCTAGAAGAAGCTTAGGCGGGGGAGAATATTTCCTATTCCAGACTCCGTCACACCATTTCCTATTCCAGACTCCGTCACTCCACGTCACCGAGTAGAACATTAAAGGTGTGTGAACAAGGTCCAGGCTAATTCATGTGTAAGAGAAGTGACTCAATCTGAACTGGTTATAAGGGGCATGGGCAGATTACTCCTGCCCACATGTGCTAAAAAAATAATAATGTAAACTTAATAATAGGATTTTTGTACTTGGCAGTAAAATCCCTTTCTCCGATTCCATGGGAAACATTTGAACACTGGGGCATAAATGGTGGTGTGCGGAGCCTGGCACTTATAACCTGACCTCAGAAAGGTTTAAATAACTCCAAGACGAGATGGGAGAGTGGAGAGAGAAAGACACCCAACACTAAACAGACATAATGATATAACAAACAACAGTAACAAACCAAACAAGATACACACAACAAAGTTGGGTAAGTCTGCACAGGATCTGTATTTATAAGATATTTATATTTAGAAACCCAACATATGGCTATGTAAACGTAAGTGTAAATAGCGCTGGGTTGGTGGTGCTCCCAGAGAATAGTTTCGATAAATTATCAATAAAAGGACTGATTCTTGCAAAGACGCAAAAAAACACAGAAGCGACTATGTCTAACCTGGGGCACACTTATACTATATTTGAAAAATTTATGAAAAACAGTTTATAATAAGATTTTACTTACCGATAAATCTATTTCTCGTAGTCCGTAGTGGATGCTGGGGACTCCGTCAGGACCATGGGGATATAGCGGCTCCGCAGGAGACAGGGCACAATAATAAAAGCTTTAGGATCAGGTGGTGTGCACTGGCTCCTCCCCCTATGACCCTCCTCCAAGCCTCAGTTAGGATACTGTGCCCGGACGAGCGTGCATAATAAGGAAGGATATTGAATCCCGGGTAAGACTCATACCAGCCACACCAATCACACCGTACAACCTGTGATCTGAACCCAGTTAACAGTATGATAACAACGAAGGAGCCTCTGAAAAGATGGCTCACAACAAGAATAACCCGATTTTTGTAACAATAACTATGTACAAGTATTGCGGACAATCCGCACTTGGGATGGGCGCCCAGCATCCACTACGGACTACGAGAAATAGATTTAATCGGTAAGTAAAATCTTATTTTCTCTGACGTCCTAGTGGATGCTGGGGACTCCATCAGGACCATGGGGATTATACCAAAGCTCCCAAACGGGCGGGAGAGTGCGGATGACCCTGCAGCACCGAATGAGAGAACTCCATGTCCTCCTCAGCCAGGGTATCAAATTTGTAGAATTTAGCAAACGTGTTTTCCCCTGACCAAGTAACTGCTCGGCAAAGTTGTAAAGCCGAGACCCCTCGGGCAGTCGCCCAAGATGAGCCCCCTTCCTTTTGGAATGGGCTTTTACAGATTTTGGCTGTGGCAGGCCTGCCACAGAATGTGTAAACTGAATTGTATTACAAATCCAGCGAGCAATCGTCTGCTTAGAAGCAGGAGCACCCATCTTGTTGGGTGCATACAGGCTAAACAGCGAGTCAGATTTTCTGACTCCAGCCTTCCTGGAAACATATTTTTCAGGGCCCTGACAACGTCAAGTAACTTGGAGTCCTCCAAGTCCCTAGTACCCGCAGGTACCACAATAGGTTGGTTCATGTGAAAAACAGAAAACACCTTAAGGAGAAATTGAGGACGAGTCCTCAATTCTGCCCTGTCAGAATGAAAAATTAAGTAAGGGCTTTATATATGATAAAGCCGCCAATTCTGACACACGCCTGGCTGAAGCCAGGGCTAATAACATCGTCACTTTCCATGTGAGATATTTTAAGTCCACAGTGGTGAGTGGTTCAAACCAATGTGACTTTAGGAAACTCAAAACAACATTGAGATCCCAAGGTGCCACTGGGGCACAAAAGGAGGCTGTATATGCAGTACCCCTTTTACAAACATCTGAACGTCAGGCACTAAAGCCAGTTCTTTCTGGAAGAAATTCGACAGGGCCGAAATTTGAACCTTAATGGACCCTAATTTTAGGCCCATAGACAGTCCTGTTTTCAGGAAATGTAGGAAACGACCCAGTTGGAATTCCTCTGTAGGGGCCTTCTTGGCCCCACACCACGCAACATATCTTCGCCAAATGCGGTGAAAATGTTTTGCGGTTACATCCTTCCTGTCTTCGACCAGGGTAGGGATGACTTCATCTGGAATGCCCTTTCAGGATCCGGCGTTCAACCGCCATGCCGTCAAACGCGGCCGCGGTAAGTCTTGGAACAGACAAGGCCCCTGCTGGAGCAGGTCCTTTCTTAAAGGTAGAGGCCACGGGTCTTCCGTGAACATCTCTTGAAGTTTCGGGTACCAAGTCCTTCTTGGCCAATCCGGAACCACGAGTATCATTCTTACTCATCTCCCTCTTATGATTCTCAGTACTTTTTGTATGAGAGGCATAGGAGGGAACACATACTCTGACTGGTACATCCACAGTGTTACCAGAGCGTCCACCGCTATTGCCTGAGGGTCCCTTGACCTGGCGCAATATCTAGTTCTTTGTTCAGGCGGGACGCCATCATGTCCACCTTTGGTTTTTCACAACGGTTTACAATCATGTGGAAGACTTCCCGATGAAGTCCCCACTCTCCCGGGTGGAGGTCATGCCTGCTGAGGAAGTCTGCTTCCCAGTTTTCCACTCCCGGAATGAACACTGCTGAGAGTGTTATCACATGATTTTTCGCCCAGCGAAGAATCCTTGCAGTTTCTGCCATTTCCCTCCTGCTTCTTGTGCCGCCCTGTCTGTTTACGTGGGCGACTGCCGTGATGTTGTCCCACTGGATCAATACCGGCTGACCTTGAAGCAGAGGTCTTGCTAAGCTTAGAGCATTGTAAATTGCCCTTAGCTCCAGTATATTTATGTGGAGAGAAGTCTCCAGACTCGATCACACTCTCTGGAAATTTTTTCCTTGTGTGACTGCTCCCCAGCCACTCAGGCTGGCATCCGTGGTCACCAGGACCCAGTCCTGAATGCCGAATCTGCGGCCCTTTCATAGATGAGCACTCTGCAGCCACCGCAGAAGAAACACCCTTGTCCTTGGAGACAGGGTTATCCGCTGATGCATCTGAAGATGCGATCCGGACCATTTTTCCAGCAGATCCCACGTAAAGGTTCTTGCGTGAAATCTACCGAATGGGATCGCTTTGTAAGAAACCACCATTTTTCACAGGATCCTTGTGCAATGATGCACTGATACTTTTCCTGGTTTTAGGAGGTTCCTGACTAGCTCGGATAACTCCCTGGCTTTCTTCTCCGGGAGAAAACATCCTTTTCTGGACTGTGTCCAGAATCATCCCTAGGAACAGTAGACGTGTCGTCGGAAAAAACTGAGATTTTGGAATATTTAGAATCCACTCGTGCTGTCGTAGAACTACTTAAGATAGTGCTACTCCGACCTCCAACTGTTCTCTGGACCTTGCCCTTATCAGGAAAGCGTCCATATTTCTTTTAAGAAGAATCATCATTTCGGCCATTACCTTGGTAAAGACCCGGGGTGCCGTGGACAATCCAAACGGCAGCGTCTGAACTGATAGTGACAGTTCTGTACCACGAACCTGAGGTACCCTTGGTGAGAAGGGCAAATTTGGACATGTAGGTAAGCGTCCCTGATATCCAGTGACACCATATCGTCCCCTTCTTCCTGGTTCGCTATCACTGCTCTGAGTGACTCCATCTTGATTTGAACGCTTGTATGTAAGTGTTCAAATATTTCAGATCTCACCTAGCCGTCTGGCTTCAGTACCACAATATAGTGTGGAATAATACCCCTTCCCTTGTTGTAGAAGGGGTACTTTGATTATCACCTGCTGGGAATACAGCCTGTGAATTGTTCCCAATACTGCCTCCCTGTCGGAGGGAGACGTTGGTAAAGCAGACTTCAGGAACTTGTGAGGGGGAGACGTCTCGAATTTCCAATGTACACCTGGGATACTACGTGTAGGATCCAGGAGTCCACTTGTGAGTGAGCCCACTGCGTGCTGAAACTCTTGAGATGACCCCCTACCGCACCTGAGTCCGCTTGTACGGCCCCAGCGTCATGCTGCGGACTTGGCAGAAGCTGTGGAGGGCTTCTGTTCCTGGGAATGGGCTGCCTGCTGCAGTCTTCTTCCCTTTCCTCTACCCCTGGGCAGATATGACTGGCCCTTTTGCCCGCCTGCCCTTATGGGGACGAAAGGACTGAGACTGAAAAGACTGTGTCCTTTTCTGCTGAGATGTGACTTGGGGTAACAAAAGGTGGATTTTTCAGCTGTTGCCATGGCCACCAGGTCCGATGGACCGCCCCTTTATACGGCAATACTTCCATGTGCCGTCTGGAATCTGCATCACCTGACCACTGTCGTCTGGCAGATATGGACATCACATTTACTCTTGATGCCAGAATGCAAATATCCCTCTGCGCATCTCGCATATATAGAAATGCATCCTTAAAATGCTCTATAGTCAATAAAATCTTGTCCCTGTCAAGGGTATCAATATTTTCAGTCAGGAAATCCGACCAAGCCCCCTCAGCGCTGCACATCCAGGCTGAGGCGATTGCTGGTCGTAGTATAACACCAGTATATGTGTATATACTTTTAGGATATTTTTCAGCTTCCTATCAGCTGGCTCCTTGAGGGCTGCCGTATCTGGAGACGGTAACGCCACTTGTTTTTATAAGCGTGTGAGCGCCTTATTCACCCTAAGGTGTGTTTCCCAACTCGCCCTAACTTCTGGCGGGAAAGGGTATACCGCCAATAATCTTCTATCGGAGGAAACCCACGTATCATCACACACTTCATTTAATTTATCTGATTCAGGAAAAACTACAAGTAGTTTATTCACACCCTACATAATACCCTTATTTGTGGTACTTGTAGTATCAGAAATATGTAACACCTCCTTCATTGCCCTTAACATGAAACGTGTGGCCCTAAACGAAAATACGTTTGTTTCTTCACCGTCGACACTGGAGTCAGTGTCCGTGTCTGTGTCTGTGTCGACCGACTGAGGTAAATGGGCGTTTTTACAAGCCCCTGACGGTGTCTGAGACGCCTGGACAGGTACTAATTTGTTTGCCGGCCGTCTCATGTCGTCAACCGACCTTGCAGCGTGTTGACATTATCACGTAATTCCTAAATAAGCCATCCATTCCAGTGTCGACTCCCTAGAGAGTGACATCACCAATACAGGCAATTTGCTCCGCCTCCTCACCAACATCGTCCTCCTACATGTCGACACACACGTACCGACACACAGCACACACACAGGAAATGCTCTGACAGAGGACAGGACCCCACTAGCCCTTTGGGGAGACAGAGGGAGAGTTTGCCAGCACACACCAAAAACGCTATAATTATACAGGGACAACCCCTTATACAAGTGTTTTCCCTTATAGCATTTTTATATATGTAATCATATCGCCAAATAAGTGCCCCCCCTCTCTGTTTTAACCCTGTTTCTGTAGTGCAGTGCAGGGGAGAGCCTGGGAGCCTTCCTCACAGCAGAGCTGAGCAGGAAAATGGCGCCGTGTGCTGAGGAGAATAGGCCCCGCCCCCTTTTCGGCGGGCTCTTCTCCCGGAGTTTGTGAGATCTGGCAGGGGTTAAATACATCCATATAGCCTCAAGGGCTATATGTGATGTATTTTAGCCATAAAAAGGTATTATACATTGCTGCCCAGGGCGCCCCCCCCCAGCGCCCTGCACCCTCAGTGACAGTTGGTGACTGTTGGTGAAGTGTGCTGACAACAATGGCGCACAGCTGCAGTGCTGTGCGCTACCTTATGAAGACTGAAAGTCTTCTGCCGCCTGTTTCTGGACCTCTGGACCTCTTCAACTTCGGCATCTGCAAGGGGGGTCGGCGGCACGGCTCCGGGACGAACCCCAGGGTGAGACCTGTGTTCCGACTCCCTCTGGAGCTAATGGTGTCCAGTAGCCTAAGAAGCAAATCCATCCTGCACGCAGGTGAGTTTTCTTCTCTCCCCTAAGTCCCTCGTAGCAGTGAGCCTGTTGCCAGCAGGACTCACTGAAAATAAAAAACCTAACTTAAACTTTTATTCTAAGCAGCTCAGGAGAGCCACCTAGATTGCACCCTTCTCGTCGGGCACAAAAATCTAACTGAGGCTTGGAGGAGGGTCATAGGGGGAGGAGCCAGTGCACACCACCTGATCCTAAAGCTTTTATTATTGTGCCCTGTCTCCTGCGGAGCCGCTATATCCCCATGGTCCTGACGGAGTCCCCAGCATCCACTAGGACGTCAGAGAAAAGATATAACTTTTATTGAAATCCTTCCAAAAGGGAAAATGAGTCATAAGATAGGAGTAATAAATCCACATCAAGTATATCGTATGGCAATACATCTCCTCAAGCGAAAATATATTTTAGTTGTAAATATCTCTTCGGTGAAATTAAAGAATTATTCACCACCCTAAAATTAGGGAAGATTGAAAAGAGGAGGATTTTCACCAGGCTCAGTAGATCCCAATGATGTACAAATTCTCATGTAATACTATTGTTGTTCCAGAAATGTATCAGGACCAATGCAGTGTGCTAGAGTAAAATACCTACGGTACCTGGTATTCCCTGTAGGTCACCCCAACAGGTACTGACCAGGCCCCACAGTGTATTGCTTCCAAGATCAGACACACTCAGTGTGGTTTGACCGTAGGCGAGTATATTCCACAAAGCATTGGGAATGCCCTGACACACCCTCTAAGATCAAAGTTAGATATAAAAGAGCCAATATCAGTAGTAATGTATGGGAATACACAGAAAATCTGGATATAACTCTGTTACACCTCTAAAGTAGTACTGTAGCATTAAAACAAATAGTTATTGTTAAGGTCAATATGTCCCATAGAATAATATACCATTATTTTTGGTGACAGGGGATTGAGTCCAAGATATCAGCCACTTTAGCTTTGGATATTTTGGTGACAGAGAATAGGGTCTGAAATACCAGCCACTTCTGCTTCTTTGTCATCTGCCTGGGCAACAAATGAGAAAATGAGAGAGTAGCTAGGTATAAGTACCCATTCAGAAGAAAGAAGAACACTTCTGCTGTCCTGTGAAGTAGCAAAACACTGGCGTTACTCGTATTATTGCAGGGCTTGAATTATAGCGCCACAGGATGAGAGAGAGTTCCAGAAATGATATAAAACACAATTGGAAGATGATTTCTTCTGAGAGAATGTGACTCTGAAAAGCTTATATAAGGTTTCAAAAGTCTGAAACCGAAATTAAAAAAAATAAGATTTTACTTGCCGGTAAATCTATTTCCCGTAGTCCGTAGTGGATGCTGGGGACTCCGTAAGGACCATGGGGAATAGACGGGCTCCGCAGGAGACATGGGCACTTTAAGAAAGAATTTAGATTCTGGTGTGCTCTGGCTCCTCCCTCTATGTCCCTCCTCCAGACCTCAGTTAGAAAAACTGTGCCCGGAAGAGCTGACAGTACAAGGAAAGGATTTTGGGAATCCAGGGTAAGACTCATACCAGCCACACCAATCACACCGTATAACTTGTGATAACTTTACCCAGTTAACAGTATGAACAATCACAGAGCATCAGATAAACCCTGATGCAACTATAACATAACCCTTATTTAAGCAATAACTATATACAAGCATTGCAGAAGAAGTCCGCACTTGGGACGGGCGCCCAGCATCCACTACGGACTACGAGAAATAGATTTACCGGTAAGTAAAATCTTATTTTCTCTAACGTCCTAGTGGATGCTGGGGACTCCGTAAGGACCATGGGGATTATACCAAAGCTCCCAAATGGGCGGGAGAGTGCGGATGACTCTGCAGCACCGAATGAGCAAACACAAGGTCCTCCTCAGCCAGGGTATCAAACTTGAAGAACTTTGCAAAGGTGTTTGAACCTGACCAAGTAGCCGCTCGGCAAAGCTGTATTGCAGAGACCCCTCGGGCAGCCGCCCAAGAAGAGCCCACATTCCTTGTGGAATGGGCCTTAACTGATTTAGGCAGCGGCAACCCAGCCGCAGAATGAGCCTGCTGAATCGTGTTACAGATCCAGCGAGCAATAGTTTGCTTTGAAGCAGGCGCCCCAAGCTTTTTGGAAGCATACAGGATAAACAAAGATTCTGTTTTCCTGACCTTAGCCGTTCTGGCTACATAAACCTTCAAAGCCCTGACCACATCCAGTGACTCGGAATCCTCCAAGTCAGTAGTAGCCACAGGCACCACAGTAGGTTGGTTTATATGAAAGGATGAAACCACTTTCGGCAGAAATTGTGGGCAGGTCCGCAATTCTGCTCTATCCGCATGGAAAACCAGATAAGGGCTTTTATGTGACAAAGCCGCCAATTCTGACACACGCCTAGCCGAAGCCAAGGCTAATAGCATGACCACCTTCCACGTGAGATATTTTACTTCCACCGTTTTGAGTGGTTCAAACCAGTGTGATTTCAGGAAACTCAACACCACGTTAAGATACCAAGGTGCCACTGGAGGCACAAAAGGGGGCTGAATATGCAGCACTCCCTTTACAAACGTCTGAACTTCAGGCAGAGAAGCCAGTTCTTTTTGAAAGAAAATGGATAAGGCCGAAATCTGAACATTAATGGAACCCAATTGAAGGTCCAAAGTCACTCCCGACTGTAGGAAGTTAAGGAAACAGCCCAGCTGGAATTCCTCCGTAGGGGCATTCCTGGCCTCACACCAAGCCACATATTTTCGCCATATACGGTGATAATGTTGAGCCGTCCCATCCTTCCTAGCCTTTATCAGCGTAGGAATGACCTCATCCGGAATGCTAGGATCAGGCGTTCAACCGCCCTGCCGTCAAACGCAGCCGCGGTAAGCCTTGGAACAGACAGGGCCCCTGTTGCACAAGTCCTGTCTTAGAGGCAGAGGCCACGGGTCCTCTGTGAGCATTTCTTGCAGATCTGGATACCAAGTCCTTCTTGGCCAATCCGGAACAATGAGTATTGTTCTCACTCCTCTTTTCCTTATGATTCTCAGCACCTTGGGTATGAGAGGAAGAGGAGGAAATACATAAACCGACTGGAACATCCACGGGGTCACCAGTGCGTCCACAGCTATCGCCTGAGGGTCCCTTGACCTGGCGCAATATCTCTGCAGCTTTTTGTTGAGGCGGGATGCCAACATGTCCACCTGTGGCAGTTCCCACCGACTTGCAATCTGCGTGAAGACTTCTTGATGAAGTCCCCACTCTCCCGGGTGGAGGTCGTGCCTGCTGAGGAAGTCTGCTTCCCAGTTGTCCACTCCCGGAATGAACACTGCTGACAGTGTGCTTACGTGATTCTCCGCCCAGCGAAGAATTCTGGTGGCTTCTACCATCGCCACCCTGCTCCTTGTGCCGCCTTGGCGGTTTACATGAGCCACTGCGGTGATGATGTCTGACTGAATCAGAACCGGTTGGTCGCGAAGCAGGGACTCCGCTTGACGTAGGGCGTTGTATATGGCCCTTAGTTCCAGGATGTTGATGTGAAGGCAAGTCTCCTGACTTGACCACAGCCCTTGGAAATTTCTTCCCTGTGTGACTGCCCCCCACCCTCGGAGGCTTGCATCCGTGGTCACCAGGACCCAGTCCTGAATGCCGAATCTGCGACCTTCGAGAAGGTGAGCACTCTCCAGCCACCACAGGAGAGACACCCTGGCCCTGGAGGATAGGGTGATTAACCGATGCATCTGAAGATGTGATCCGGACCACTTGTCCAGGAAGTCCCATTGGAAGATCCTCGCATGGAACCTGCCGAAGGGAATGGCCTCGTATGATGTCACCATCCTTCCCAGGACTCGAGTGCAGTGATGCACTGACACCTGTTTTGGTTTTAATAGATTCCTGACCAGTGTCATGAGCTCCTGAGCTCTCTCTATCGGGAGATAAACCCTTTTCTGGTCTGTGTCTAGGATCATGCCTAGGAGAGGCAGATGAGCTGTAGGAACCGGAACCAACTGCGACTTTGGAATATATAGAATCCAGCCGTGTTGCCGTTACACTTCCAGAGAAAGTGATACACTGTTGAGCAACTGCTCTCTTGATCTCGCTTTTATGAGGAGATCTTCCAAGTACGGGATAATAGTGACACCTTGCTTCCGCAGGAGCACCATCATTTCCGCCATAACCTTGATGAATATTCTCGGGGCCGTGGAGAGACCAAACGGCAATGTCTGAAATTGGTAATGACAATCCCGTACCGCAATTCTGAGGTACGCCTGATGAGGTGGATAAATGGGGACATGAAGGTATGCATCCTTTATGTCCAGAGTCACCATAAAATCTCCCCCTTTCAGGCTTGCAATGACCGCTCTTAGCGATTCCATCTTGAACTTGAACCTTTTCAGGTATATGTTCAGGGATTTTAAATTCAATATAGGTCTGACCGAACCGTCCGGTTTCGGGACTACAATATGGTCGAATAATAACCCCCTCCTTGTTGAAGGAGGGGAACCTTGACCACCACCTGCTGAAGATACAATTTGTGAATTGCAGTTAACACTGTTTCCCTCTCGTGGGGAAAAGCCGGCAGGGCAGTCGGTGAGGGGGCATCTCCTCAAAGTCCAGCTTGTATCCCTGAGATACAATATCTATTGCCCAGGGATCTAGCAGGGAGTGAACCCACTTGTGGTTGAACTTACGAAGGCGTGCCCCCACCGGGCCTAGCTCCGCCTGTGGAGCCCCAGCGACATGCGGTGGATTTTGTAGAGGCCGGGGAGGACTTCTGTTCCTGGGAACTAGCTGTGTTGTGCAGCTTCTTTCCTCTGCCCCTGGCAAGAAAGGACGCACCTCAGACTTTCTTGTTTCTTTGTTCGAAAGGCTGCATTTGATAATGTCGTGCTTTCCTAGGCTGTGCAGGAATATAAGGCAAAATATCAGAATTACCAGCTATAGCTGTGGAGACCAGGTCCGAGAACCCTTCTCCACACAATCCTCAGCCTTCCATATGCCTCTTAAGTCGGCATCATCTGTCCATTGCATATTCTACAGGACACGTCAAGCAGAAATCGACATAGCTTTGACTCTAGGACCCAGTAGACTCATGTCTCTTTGGGCATGTTTTTTATATATATATATATATATATATCTATATATCTATATATATATATCTCTTAAGACAGCCTCTTTTCTATACATATATATATATATATATATATATATATATATACACACACACACACACACACACACAACTCCAAACGTGGAAAGAAGGCACTCCAGAGGCACAATCAAAATGGAAAAAGCTGTATTGGAAAGTGACGTTTCGGGGATAACCCCTTCCTCAAGACATAACCAACAAGTGTAGTATGTGAACTTACCCATACATGTACCCCTGAGCCAGCAGCGTCATCCCCCGTCTCTCCCGCCGCCTCTCCCGTCGCCGGCCGCCACTGTGATGCACTTCCTGGCCGTGGCTCTGCCTGGTAGGCATGGCAACCCAGGCCGCTTGCGTTCCATCCCGGAATGCTCATAGTGCAGTCCGGGCTCAAGAGCGCTGCTGGGGGTCGGAGGCTGGTATTGCCGCATGGCTCCTAACAAGAGTCTATAACAAAAAATACATGAAGAAAAAATACATAAAACAAAAAGGCCGTGGAGCATCAAATTACAGAACTTCAGGTCATTATTATACCATATAGACTATAGCACAGACGATCATAGCACAGTACCGTCTAATTACAGACATATTCTATATATGGCTACAGGATTGCTACATAAGACTATTCCAGTTGATTTTATCATTAAGCCCCATAGGGGACATAGTAAGAAGGGGACATAGTAAAAAGTAAGCTTACTCCAGCCCTACAGAAGATCCTATACAAAGAACATCCTGTAACTCCTGTGTTGTATACATTACCGAAATTGCACAAGGACAGTGTTTCCCCCCCTGGTAGGCCAATTATATCGGCCAGGAACTCATTGCTACAAACAATAGCTCAGCTGTTGGACTTTATTTTACAACCTTTACTGCTGAGGAAGCGGTCATTCCTTAAGGACACCACTAGTTTCATTAAATTGTTACTTGATGTCACGCTAGTACCACAGGGTACTATTATGTGCTGCCTTGATGTCTGTAGCCTCTACACCTCCATTCAACATGTGGATGGTGTGGAGGCTATGCGTAGTTTTCTTGGATGCTATCTTGACCCTGAGATTTTTGACCATAATCTGTTTATCAGGCTGTTGGAGCTGACTCTATACAGGAACTTTTTCCTGTACGATAGTCAGTTCTTTTTGCAATTAAGGGGATGTGCTATGGGGTCGGCAGTAGCCCCCTCATATGCAAATGTATTTATGTTTGCCCAAGAAGAACATAATTTCCTGAACTGCCCCGAAGTGAGTCAGCATCTTCTGCTCTACTCCCGGTACATAGATGATATATTCATTCTGTGGACCGGGGGTAGAGACAGTTTTGATAACCTCATGAGCAGGGTGAATAGTCAGAATTCATGCATCAAGTACACTTATTCCTGTAGTCCAGAGGTGATGCACTTCTTAGACGTTAAGGTCATGATTTCAGATGGAGTCATTAGCACTGACATTTTTTACAAAAATGTTGATCGCAATACTTTAAGAGCTGACAGTCATCATCCGCTATCTCTGAAACGGGGTTTACCCCTGTCTTAGATGATGAGAATAGCTAGGATAGTTAGTGATCACACGGCGCTACCGGAACGCTTGGATGATCTTATTGTGAAATTCACCTCGCGTGGCTATGACCTGAAGGTTCTGAACCAACAAAAACTTTTGGTATTAGAAATGCCTAGGTCCCAATTGTTGCAATCAAAAACACGAGATCAAGATAAGTGTATCCCTTGGGTTAGCAACTTTACCACAGCAAGCCCAATTATTAAAAAAGCTACTCAAGCACTATGGCAGATTGTCAAAACAGATAGTGAATTACCTTGCTTCAGGGAAACTAGGCCTATGGCAGCATTTAAAAGGGGATGTAATCTCCGCGACCGGCTGGTCAAATCTGATATTTCTGGGTTAGGCAAAGTGATTACACCTAATGTATACTATAAGCCTCCTGGATGTTATAGTTGTTTTAACTGCACAACCTGTAAGTATATGCAGCCTTGCAAGAAATTTTCTCATCCACATTGCGACAAATCATTTGATATCAGGCATGTTCTTACCTGTAGAACAGAATTTGTTGTCTACGTAATTTGTTGTCCTTGTGGGCTCTATTACGTTGGACAGACCTCGAGGCCATTTAGGGACAGAATGGCTCTACACCGTTCTGCCATTAGTCTAGCTGGCAGAAATTTGGATCAGCCCGTGGCACGCCACTTTAAATCTAAGGGCCATACCCTCTCTATGTTGAAATATTTCATGATTGACCACATTCCCCTGTCCATAAGGGGTGGTGATCGTCAGAAAGCTTTACTCCTGGCTGAATCCAGATGGATTTTTAGACTTAATACTATGTCACCTATGGGGCTTAATGATAAAATCAACTGGAATAGTCTTATGTAGCGATCCTGTAGCCATATATAGAATATGTCTGTAATTAGACGGTACTGTGCTATGATCGTCTGTGCTATAGTCTATATGGTATAATAATGACCTGAAGTTCTGTAATTTGATGCTCCACGGCCTTTTTGTTTTATGTATTTTTTCTTCATGTATTTTTTGTTATAGACTCTTGTTAGGAGCCATGCGGCAATACCAGCCTCCGACCCCCAGCAGCGCTCTTGAGCCCGGACTGCACTATGAGCATTCCGGGATGGAACGCAAGCGGCCTGGGTTGCCATGCCTACCAGGCAGAGCCACGGCCCGGAAGTGCATCACAGTGGCGGCCGGCGACGGGAGAGACGGGGGATGACGCTGCTGGCTCAGGGGTACATGTATGGGTAAGTTCACATACTACACTTGTTGGTTATGTCTTGAGGAAGGGGTTATCCCCGAAACGTCACTTTCCAATACAGCTTTTTCCATTTTGATTGTGCCTCTGGAGTGCCTTCTTTCCACGTTTGGAGTTGTATGTACACTTAGGACTACGGCACCGGGGCAAGCTGCTTGATGTGGAGTTGAGTGCCGGCTGAATTGTATCTCTCTCTCTCTATATATATATATATATATATATATATATATATATATATATATATATATATATATATATATATATATATAATAAGAATTTACTTACCGATAATTCTATTTCTCGGAGTCCGTAGTGGATGCTGGGGTTCCTGAAAGGACCATGGGGAATAGCGGCTCCGCAGGAGACAGGGCACAAAAAGTAAAGCTTTAGGATCAGGTGGTGTGCACTGGCTCCTCCCCCTATGACCCTCCTCCAAGCCAGTTAGATACTGTGCCCGGACGAGCGTACATAATAAGGAAGGATTTTGAATCCCGGGTAAGACTCATACCAGCCACACCAATCACACTGTACAACCTGTGATCTGAACCCAGTTAACAGTATGATAACAGCGGAGCCTCTGAAAAGATGGCTCACAACAATAATAACCCGATTTTTGTAACTATGTACAAGTATTGCAGATAATCCGCACTTGGGATGGGCGCCCAGCATCCACTACGGACTCCGAGAAATAGAATTATCGGTAAGTAAATTCTTATTTTCTCTATCGTCCTAGTGGATGCTGGGGTTCCTGAAAGGACCATGGGGATAATACCAAAGCTCCCAAACGGGCGGGAGAGTGCGGATGACTCTGCAGCACCGAATGAGAGAACTCCAGGTCCTCCTTAGCCAGGGTATCAAATTTGTAGGATTTTACAAACGTGTTTGCCCCTGACTAAATAACCGCTCGGCAAAGTTGTAAAAGCCGAGACCCCTCGGGCAGCCGCCCAAGATGAGCCCACCTTCCTTGTGGAATGGGCATTTACATATTTTGGCTGTGGCAGGCCTGCCACAGAATGTGCAAGCTGAATTGTATTACACATCCAACTAGCAATAGTCTGCTTAGAAGCAAAAGCACCCAGTTTGTTGGGTGCATACAGGATAACAGCAAGTCAGATTTCCTGACTCCAGCCGTCCTGGAAACATATATTTTCAGGGCCCTGACAACATCTAGCAACTTGGAGTCCTCCAAGTCCCTAGTAGGTGCAAGGCACCACAATAAGCTGGTTCAGGTGAAACACTGACACCACCTTAGGGAGAGAACTGGGGACGAGTCCGCAGCTCTGCCCTGTCCGAATGGACAAACAGATATGGGCTTTTTTTGAGAAAAAACCACCAATTTGACACTCGCCTGGTCCAGGCCAGGGCCAAGATCATGGTCACTTTTCATGTGAGATGCTTCAAATCCACAGATTTGACTGGTTTTAAACCAATGTGATTTGAGGAATCCCAGAGCTACGTTGAGATCCCACAGTGCCACTGGAGGCACAAAAGGGGGTTGTATATGCAATACTCCCTTGACAAAATTCTGGACTTCAGGAACTGAAGCCAATTCTTTCTGGAAGAAAATCGACAGGGCCGAAATTTGAACCTTAATGGACCCCAATTTGAGGCCCATAGACACTCCTGTTTTCAGGAAATGCAGGAAACGACCGAGTTGAAATTTCTTTGTGGGGCCTTCCTGGCCTCACACCACGCAACATATTTTCGCCACATGTGGTGATAATGTTGTGCGGTCACCTCCTTTCTGGCTTTGACCAGGGTAGGAATGACCTCTTCCGGAATGCCTTTTTCCCTTAGGATCCGGCGTTCCACCGCCATGCCGACAAACGCAGCTGCGGTAAGTCTTGGAACAGACATGGTACTTGCTGAAGCAAGTCCCTTCTTAGCGGCAGAGGCCATAAAACCTCTGTAAGCATCTCTTGAAGTTCCGGGTACCAAGTCCTTCTTGGCCAATCCGGAGCCATGAGTATAGTTCTTACTCCTCTACGTCTTATAATTCTCAGCACCTTAGGTATGAGAAGCAGAGGAGGGAACACATACACCGACTGGTACACCCACGGTGTTACCAGAACGTCCACAGCTATTGCCTGAGGGTCTCTTGACCTGGCGCAATACCTGTCCCGTTTTTTGTTCAGACGGGACGCCATCATGTCCACCTTTGGAATTTCCCAACGGTTTACAATCATGTGGAAAAAACTTCCCGATGAAGTTTCCACTCTCCCGGGTGGAGGTCGTGCCTGCTGAGGAAGTCTGCTTCCCAGTTTCCATTCCCGGGATGAAACACTGCTGACAGTGCTATCACATGATTTTCCGCCCAGCGAAAAGTCCTTGCAGTTTTTGCCATTGCCCTCCTGCTTCTTGTGTCGCCCTGTCTGTTTACGTGGGCGACTGCCGTGATGTTTTTCCCACTGGATCAATACCGGCTGACCTTGAAGCAGAGGTCTTGCTAAGCTTAGAGTATTATAAATTTACCCTTCGCTCCAGTATATTTATGTGGAGAAAAGTCTCCAGACTTGATCACACTCCCTGGAAATTTTTTCCTTGTGTGACTGCTCCCCAGCCTCTCGGGCTGGGCTCCGTGGTCACCAGCATCCAATCCTGAATGCCAAATCTGCGGCCCTCTAGAAGATGGGCACTCTATAACCACCACAGGAGAGACACCCTTGTCCTTGGATATAGGGTTATCCGCTGATGCATCTGAAGATGCGATCCGGACCATTTGTCCAGCAGATCCCACTGAAAAGTTCTTGCGTGAAATCTGCCGAATGGAATTGCTTCGTAGGAAGCCACCATTTTTACCAGGACCCTTGTGCAATGATGCACTGTTTTTAGGAGGTTCCTGACTAGCTCGGATAACTCCCTGGCTTTCTCTTCCGGGAGAAACACCTTTTTCTGGACTGTGTCCAGAATCATCCCTAGGCACAGCAGACGTGTCGTCGGGATCAGCTGCGATTTTGGAATATTTAGAATCCACCCGTGCTGTTGTAGCAGTATCCGAGATAGTGCTACTCCGACCTCCAACTGTTCCCTGGACTATGCCCTTATCAGGAGATCGTCCAAGTAAGGGATAATTAAGACGCCTTTTCTTCGAAGAAGAATCATCATTTCGGCCATTACCTTGGTAAAGACCCAGGGTGCCGTGGACAATCCAAACGGCAGCGTCTAAAACTGATAGTGACAGTTCTGCACCACGAACCTGAGGTACCCTTAGTGAGAAGGACAAATTTGGGACATAGAGGTAAGCATCCCTGATGTCCCCGGACACTATATAGTCCCCTTCTTCCTGGTTCGTTATCACTGCTCTGAGTGACTCCATCTTGATTTGAACCTTTGTAAGTGTTCAAAAAATTTTTTAGAATAAGTCTCACCTAGCCTTCTGGCTTCAGTACCACAATATAGTGTGGAATAATACCCCTTTTCCTTGTAGTAGGAGGGGTAATTTAATTATCACCTGCTGGGAATACAGCTTGTGAAATTTTTTCCCATACTGCATCCTTGTCGGAGGGAGATCTTGGTAAAGCAGACTTCAGGAGCCTGCGAAGAGGAAACGTCTCTACATTCCAATCTGTACCCCTGGGATACTACTTGTAGGATCCAGGGGTCCTGTACGGTCTCAGCGCCATGCTGAGAACTTGTCAGAAGCGGTGGAGCGCTTCTGTTCCTGGGAATGGGCTGCCTGCTGCAGTCTTCTTCCCTTTCCTCTATCCCTGGGCAGATATGATCTTATAGGGACGAAAAGACTGAGGTTGAAAAGACGGTGTCTTTTTCTGCAGAGATGTGACTTAGGGTAAAAACGGTGGATTTTCCAGCAGTTGCCGTGGCCACCAGGTCCGATGGACCGACCCCAAAAAACTCCTCTTCCTTTATACGGCAATACACCTTTTTGCCGTTTGGAATCTGCATCACCTGACCACTGTCGTGTCCATAACATCTTCTGGCAGATATGGACATCGCATTTACTCTTGATGCCAGAGTGCAAATATCCCTCTGTGCATCTCGCATATATAGAAATGCATCCTTTAAATGCTCTATAGTCAATAAAATACTGTCCCTGTCAAGGGTATCAATATTTTTAGTCAGGGAATCCGACCAAGCCACCCCAGCTCTGCACATCCAGGCTGAGGCGATCGCTGGTCGCAGTATAACACCAGTATGTGTGTATATACTTTTTATGATATTTTCCAGCCTCCTGTCAGCTGGTCCTTGAGGACGGCCCTATCTATAGACGGTACCGCCACTTGTTTTGATAAGCGTGTGAGCGCCTTATCCACCCTAAGGGGTGTTTCCCAACGCGCCCTAACTTCTGGCGGGAAAGGGTATACCGCCCATAATTTTCTATCGGGGGGAACCCACGCATCATCACACACTTTATTTAATTTATCTGATTCAGGAAAAACTACTGTAGTTTTTTCACATCCCACATAATACCCTCTTTTGTGGTACTTGTAGTATCAGAAATATGTAACACCTCCTTCATTGCCTTTAACGTGTGGCCCTAATAAGGAATACGTTTGTTTATTCACCGTCGACACTGGATTCAGTGTCCCTGTCTGTGTCTGTGTCGACCGACTAAAGTAAACGGGCGTTTTAAAACCCCTGACGGTGTTTTTTGAGACGTCTGGACCGGTACTAATTGTTTGTCGGCCGTCTCATGTCGTCAACCGACCTTGCAGCGTGTTGACATTATCACGTAATTCCCTACATAAGCCATCCATTCCGGTGTCGACTCCCTAGAGAGTGACATCACCATTACAGGCAATTGCTCCGCCTCCTCACCAACATCGTCCTCATACATGTCGACACACGTACCGACACACAGCACACACACAGGGAATGCTCTGATAGAGGACAGGACCCACTAGCCCTTTGGAGAGACAGAGGGAGAGTTTGCCAGCACACACCAAAAACGCTATAATTATATAGGGACAACCTTATATAAGTGTTTTCCCTTATAGCATCTGTTTTATATATTTCTAACGCCAAATTAGTGCCCCCCCTCTCTGTTTTAACCCTGTTTCTGTAGTGCAGTGCAGGGGACAGCCTGGGAGCCTTCCCTCCAGCCTTTCTGTGAGGGAAAATGGCGCTGTGTGCTGAGGAGATAGGCCCCGCCCCTTTTTCGGCGGCCTCGTCTCCCGCTTTTAACGGATTCTGGCAGGGGTTAAATATCTCCATATAGCCTCCGGAGGCTATATGTGAGGTATTTTTAGCCAAAATAGGTTTTCATTTGCCTCCCAGGGCGCCCCCCTCCCAGCGCCCTGCACCCTCAGTGACTGCCGTGTGAAGTGTGCTGAGAGGAAAATGGCGCACAGCTGCAATGCTGTGCGCTACCTTTAGAAGACTGAGGAGTCTTCTGCCGCCGATTCTGGACCTCTTCTTACTTCAGCATCTGCAAGGGGGCCGGCGGCAAGGCTCCGGTGACCATCCAGGCTGTACCTGTGATCGTCCCTCTGGAGCTGATGTCCAGTAGCCAAGAAGCCAATCCATCCTGCACGCAGGTGAGTTCACTTCTTCTCCCCTAAGTCCCTCGTTGCAGTGATCCTGTTGCCAGCAGGACTCACTGTAAAATAAAAAACCTAAGCTAAACTTTTCTAAGCAGCTCTTTAGGAGAGCCACCTAGATTGCACCCTTCTCGGCCGGGCACAAAAATCTAACTGGCTTGGAGGAGGGTCATAGGGGGAGGAGCCAGTGCACACCACCTGATCCTAAAGCTTTACTTTTTGTGCCCTGTCTCCTGCGGAGCCGCTATTCCCCATGGTCCTTTCAGGAACCCCAGCATCCACTAGGACGATAGAGAAATATATATATATATATATATATATATATATATATATATATATATAAATGTCATATAGGACCGGCACTCACCTCTCATAAATACTTTGCTCAGGTGCCTTCCGCGAATGATTGATATCCAATTGTCCTAAATATGCAGCGGCACTCAGAGACTCATAGTAGGTGTAAAAAACGTGCAAAATTTATTCCATGTTACAAATTGTTCAGGCCAACGTTTCGGGGCACATCCGCCCCTTTGTCAAGGTGAACCACAAGTGCAAAATAAACATATTACAGTACCTTATATTGTGTAGTGAGGAGGACCCATTGGCGGGAAGCATCGTGGCGGCCGGTGGACTGTGCGTCTCACCCGGCCGTCTCCAGTGTGGTGACGTCATCCGTGCGCCGCGCAGCTTCCCCCCGACTGTCGTCAGCCTCCTGTGTTGCCAAGGGAACCGGGACGCCTTCGTGTCCTCTGCCTCCGACACGTTGCGTTCCCATGGAAACCCGGCATTACACTGGGGACTGACTTCCGGGTTGTTCACTGCTTGCGCCGCACTGATGTATTAGTGAAAAAAGTTATGTTCAAAGCAGGCTCTGTGTATAGTGATGAGCCTGATGTGCACTGAGACTTTGTCCTACTTTATCATACTAAAAAGATACAGAGATAGCAAACAATAGTAAAGAGATTCAATCAATGCCAAAAGCTCCCCTGATAAATCTACTCAATCTTATAGGCACACATAAAATTCTAAGAGCATGGGGCTGGACTATTGTGTATCGGGGGTGGTGGTGCTAACAGACTATAATACATTCCATTGTATCATCTCATTAAGGCCTTTCGGCCTTATGGTGTCCAATTTGTACATCCATTTTGCCTCCATGCGCAATAATTGTCCATGTCTATCCCCCCCTCTGATCCTTCTGGGGACATGATCGATAATGGAAAAGTTCATATCCTTCAGTGCATGTCCCATTTCCTTGAAATGTTTCGCCACTGGCTGATCCGTGGGTTTTCCAGTTAATGCAGCTTTGATTGAAGATTTGTGCATGGCAAAACGCTCTCTAAAGGTGCGTATGGTTTTGCCCACGTATTGGAGCTGGCATGGGCACGCTATTACGTATACTACATACGTTGTTGTACAAGAGATGACATGGTTTATCTTGAAGGATTTGCCTGAAGAGCATGAAGTAAATGTGCTGCCCGGACTCATGTACTAGGGTCTCAATCCCTGCTGATAAGGTACCTGTCCACGCTGCCACAGCGCTATAAACCCATGCCGACACAATCGCCGGTCTGAGTAGTGTACCAGAATGTGCACGCTATCTGCAGGATCCCTGAGGATAGCTGTTACGTCAGGGATACCTTTTGGGCAAACGTGACACCCTAGGGGAAGATTCCCATCATATCCTGGCCCTAGTAGGGAAGGATACTCCCTGAGAATTCTTTGTGGGAAACTGCAGTCTCTTGTCTGGAGATTCCCGCTCTTTTTCTTCATGAGAGGAGGGAAATTTACCTCAGCTTTCTTCCCCTTAAACATGTGTACCCTTGTGTCAGGGACAGATGAGTCATCAGTGATATGCAAATCATCTTTTATTACAATAATCATATATTGAATACTTTTCTGCCATTTTGGCTGTAACTTTGCATTATCGTAGTCGACACCGGAGTCAGACTCCGTGTCGATATCAGTGTCTATTATTTTGGATAGTGATAATTGAGAGACTCTGAAGGTCTCTGCGACATAGGGACAGACATGGGTAGATTCCCTGTCAGTTCTCTAATCTTTTGTGCAATAAATTCACCTTAGCACTTAATTACACATATCCAAAGAGGTGTCGGCGTTGTCGACGGAGACACCCTCTCACACATATTTGCTCCATCTCCTCCTTAGGGGAGCCTTTTACCTCAGACATGTCGACACACACGTACCGACACACCACACACCCAGGGAATGCTCATCTGAAGACAATTCCCCCATAAGGCCCTTTGGAGAGACAGAGAGTATGCCAGCACACACCCCAGCGCTATTAACCCAGGAATAACACAGTAACTTAATGTTAACCCAGTAGCTGCTGTTTATATTGATTTTTGCGCCTAATTATGTGCCCCCCCTCTCTTTTTACCCTCTTCTACCGTGTAACTGCAGGGGAGAGGCTGGGGAGCTTCCTCTCAGCGGTGCTGTGGAGAAAAAACATGGCGCTGGTGAGTGCTGAGGAAGAAGCCCCGCCCCCTCGACGGCGGGCTTCTGTCCCGCTTTCATGTACAATTTTTTGGCGGGGGCTCATACATATATACAGTGCCCAACTGTATATATGCAAACTTTTGCCAAAGAGGTCTCTAATTGCTGCCCAGGGCGCCCAACCCCTGCGCCCTTACAGTGACCGGAGTATGTGGGTGTAGTGTGGGAGCAATGGCGCACAGCTGCAGTGCGCTACCTCAGTGAAGACTGGAGTCTTCTGCCGCCGATTTCGAAGTCTTCTTGCTTCTTTCACCCGGCTTCTGTCTTCCGGCTCTGCGAGGGGGGCGGCGGCGCGGCTTCGGGATCGGACGACAAAGGGTGAGATCCTGTGTACGATCCCTCTGGAGCTAATGGTGTCCAGTAGCCTAAGAAGCAGGACCTATTTGCAGAGAGTAGGGCTGCTTCTCTCCCCTCAGTCCCACGATGCAGGGCGTCTGTTGCCAGCAGAGCTCCCTGAAAATAAAAAAAACCTAACAAAATACTTTCTTATAGCAAGCTCAGGAGAGCTCACTAAACAGCACCCAGCTCGACCGGGCACAGACTCAAACTGAGGTCTGGAGGAGGGACATAGAGGGAGGAGCCAGAGCACACCAGAATCTAAATTCTTTCTTAAATTGCCCATGTCTCCTGCGGAGCCCGTCTATTCCCCATGGTCCTTACGGAGTCCCCAGCATCCACTAGGACGTTAGAGAAACACTGTAATTTATATATTCGTTAAGGCCTTTGGGTGCCAAGGTATCTAACCGGAAAGTCCATTCACTTTCTATTTTTAGGCGCATTTTCATGACATCACCACCTCTGATACCAGGTTTAATTTGTTTCAATCCCCATATTTTGAGATCCTGGGGGGAACAGGAATGTTGTTGAAGAAAATGTCTGGAGACTGTAGTCAGTTGTTTCATCTTTTGTTGGTCCCTAACAGCATTCCTGATGTTGCTCATATGTTCCAAGGCTCTGTGTGTCAACATACGTGTGGTCATTCCTATGTATTTGGAATTACATGGGCGTAGGATACAGTAAATTACGTTGGTACTTTTGCAATTGAAGAAATCCTGAATAGGAATTGTATCTCCGTATTTAACCATTATTTTGCACACTTTTACAATATGTTCACAGATTTTACAGTTTCCACAGGGATAGCTGCCTTTGATTATCGGATCACGTGGGGGTCTTGATATAAAATGACTATTCACCAGGTGATCCTTTAAGTTTGGAGATAGTCTCCAACTTAAATCAATTGTAGTGTTAAGATTCTCCACCAGGTCTGCATCTGAAAGTAGGATGGACCAATGTCTTTGTAAGATGGATTTTATTTCTTTCCATTCTCCACAAAAATCAACCACAAATCTTATGATGTTTATATCATCCTTGGATTTTTGTTTGTAAAAGACCAGTGATTCTCTTGTGGTGTAAGAGTTTTCATGGATTTTTTGATAGACCTGGAGCTGTAGCCTCGTTCTTTCAATCTAAGTATCAATTCTTTACTTCTGATCTCATATACTTCTTCACTTGAACAGTTTCTCCTGAGGCGTAAAAATTCCCCTTTGGGAATATTAGTTATGGTCGGAGGAAAATGCGAACTTGTTTGATGCAATAACGTGTTGGTAGCAGTGCTCTTGTGAAAAATCTCTGTGGAAAAAACATGTTGTTCTTATCTCTATAAATTTGGAGATCCAAAAAAGATATACTGTTTTGATTGTATTCATATGTGAAACTTCGGTTGAGTGTATTGTTGTTGAGTTTATTCACGAATCTAATCAATTCATCGGATGTTCCACTCCAAATGAGAAATATATCATCGATATATTGTGTCCAGAAGATATGTTGGGTATATTCTTCCATGTTATCTGTTCAGACAGATTCCCTCTCCCACCAACCCATGAAGAGGTTGGCATAGGTGGGGGAACAGGCAGCCCCTATCGCTGTTCCTCTTACCTGGGTGTAAACGAGGTTGTTAAAGGTAAAGTAATTTAAACAAACTGTAACAGTTTTATTAGAAAATAATGAAACTCATTCATTTCTTCCATCCTGAGAAAATATTCCACCGCTCGTATACCAAGATCATGTTGTATACAGGTGTAGAGCGCCTCAACGTCTAAACTGACAAGAAGATAAGTGTCTTCTAGTTGTATGTTGTTAATCTTCCTCAAGACATCAGTTGTGTCCCGAGTATAGGACGGGAGGGCCTAACACATGGTCTCTCAGATGTGTGTCTAGAAAGATGCAAGCCTTTTCAAGTAAGCCTCCATTCCTGGACACAACTGGACGACCTGGGAGAGTCTGGAGGTTTTCATGTACCTTCGGCAAAAGGTAGAACGTTGGTGTTCTAGGATTATTGACAGAGATATTCATGTTCCATCTTAGTTATAGTTCCCTGATGAAAGACTTGATTGATGATTGTCATGTACAGTTGTGCGTAGATCTCAGTAGGATCAGACAGACTCTTTGTATAGCATGTTTGATCATCAAGTTGTTTATTAGCTTCTTTGACGTACATCTCTATAGGCCATATCACCACGTTCCCACCTTTGTCAGATGGTTTTATAAGCACGTCATTCCAAGATTTACATTTCTTTGATGGCTTGCTTTACCTTTCTTGGAGAGATTATTCACAGTTTTAAGCCATCTTCTCTTGTGGTAAAGTCTGTCCAAATCACGTGAGACTAGATTTGTGAATACCTTGACTTCTGGGCAAATGTTCTCATTAGGAAAGAAGGTGGATTTCTTCTTTAGTAGCAGTCTCTTGGATAGTTCGGATGGAGTGGTTCCCATAAGTTCTTCTTCCTGTGATGATAAATTAACCGCATTCTCCATTCCTGTTTCCACGTTTGTTGGTTGGTGACTCTTGGCAAAATATTTTGTTAGTAGGAATTTACGTCCAAAAAGTTGTAGATTTACCTGCCATTGAAATCTATTGAATTTTTTTGTGGGTGAGAAACTTAAACCCTTTTCCAATACATTTCTTTCCTCTTCTGTAAGATCATGCTGTGATATTTATAATTTGTAATTGATTCACACTTGAATTTACTTCTGATTCCTGCGATTGGGGTATCGATTTGGCGATGAGACCCCCATTTTTCTCTTAGCCTTCTTCTTAGCCTGCCTCATCTTTCTTTTTCTTTTTTAGTGTGATCCCTCAAGCCTCTGGTTTGTTCTAAAAAACCAGTCAATGTGCTGTTACCTCTCCTTGAGGTTGAGTTGTTCCTATATTCCCGGGCCTGACTGTCTTATTCCTCTATGCTGGATAATTATGTTTCTGAGGATGACAGGGTGTTTAGATGTCCAGCTGGTCGTTCTTTTCTGGTAGGTCTTGTCCAATGGAAGACTATTGTTCACAAAATCTCTTTTGTCCCTGGAAAACTTGTTTTTCTTACGCTCTATTATTGTTTGTACATAGGTATGCAAATCCTTCTTGATTTTTAAAGAAAGTTACTGTGGAATTTGGGATTCTGTTCCCATTGTTCCAGATTTTTGCCAAGTTTTTCAATCTCTTTGGAGCAATCATCATTCTTCTTCCCAGCTACATTCTGTAATATCCAGACTGTTTTCCGTCGGAAAGATACTTTCTAGATCTTCTGTTCTACACTTGGAACAAAGTTAATTTTTGAGACTAAAACTAGTCATGTTACCAGGAGAGAGTAAAGGATAAGGAAAATAATGATCTCTGTTTAAACAGATGGTCTGTGCAAGACTTAAGAGGAACTGAGACAGACCTCAGTAAGAGTAATGTACATAAAGTTGGGTAAGTCTGCACAGGATCTGTATTTATAAGATCTATAGACGTCTGATATTTAGAAAACCAACATATGGCTATGTAAATGTAAGTGTAAATAGCGCTGGGTTGGTGGTGTTCCCAGAGAATAGTTCGATAAACTATCAATAAAGTACTGATTCTTGCAAAGACGCAAAAAAACACAGAAGCGACTATGTCTAACATGGGGCACACTTATACTATATTTGAAAAATTTATGAAAAACAGTTTATAAGATATAAATTATTGAAATCCTTCTAAAAGGGAAAAGGAGTCATAAGACAGGAGTAATAAATCCACATCAAGTATATCGTATGGCAATATATCTCCTCAAGCGAAAATATATTTTAGTTGTAAATCTCTCTTCGGTGAAATTAAAGAATTATATACCCCTCTAAAATTAGGGAAGATTGAAAAGAAGAGGATTTTCACCAGGCTCAGTAGATCCCAATGATGTACAAATTCTCATGTAATACTATTGTTGTTCCAGAATTATATCAGGCCCAATGCAGTGTGTTAGAGTAAAATACCTACGGTACCTGGTATTCCCTGTAGGTCACCCCAACAGGTACTGACCAGGCCCCACAGTGTATTGCTTCCAAGATCAGACGAAGTTGGGCATACTCAGTGTGGTTTGACCGTAGGTGAGTATATTCCACAAAGCATTGGAAATGCCCTGACACACCCTCTAAGATCAATGTTAGATATAAAAGATCCAATAATATCAGTAGTAATGTATGGGTATACACAGAAAATCTGGATATAACTCTGTTACACCTCTAAAGTAGTACCATATGCTTTTTATTGTTCAAGCTTATGTTATCTTATGTTGTTCAAGCTAGTTGTCTTGACGTGCCTTGTATGTGTGAGCTGGTATGAATCTCACCACTAATTGTGTTAGTCCTTCTCTTAAAGTATGTCGTCTCCTCGGGCACAATTTCTAGACCGAGTCTGGTAGGAGGGGCATAGAGGGAGGAGCCAGCACACACGCTCAAACTCTTAAAGTGCCAATGGCTCCTGGTGGACCAGTCTATACCCCATGGTACTAATGTGGACCCCAGCATCCTCTAGGATGTAAGAGAAAACAAGCCTGTTCCAGTGTACCTGCACTGGTATACAAAGCTAAGGCAGAGTTATAATTGAGGCAGAAACTTCTGTCAGGCTTTCCGCATGCAGACGCGCCATGAAAGAAGGGAAAATCGGGGAGTAACTCAACCTCCTGGGGCCAGACCACAGGCTGTCCCCGAAAGGAAACCTACTTAGAGGTAGCCTATCTTAAACAAGCGGTGCTAGCTACACCAATCTCTGCGTCATGGTCACCGGAGGATTCCCCATCTAAAGAAAGGGGTCGGAGAATCACCAGAACATTCCACACGTCGATCCACCTTCTGATCTATTGTGATCCTCCAATAAGTGGTGAAGGTATATTGTTGGTGAAAGCGGTGAACAGGAAGTCTGGACACTACCAAGTTTCTGGAGGCACCTACATAGCAGGCAGACTCCCGTAGCTCGGCCATGCCCAGCAGGAAAAGAAAAAGAAATGTAAAAAAAAAAGAAAAAAGTAAAAACTGGCACTCAACCTAAACTGAAGTCAGGTGGGGTGTAGAGGGGAAGAGTCCTGTTCAAATCACTTAAGATTTAAACACACCCCACCTTGTATAAGCCAGTGTTCTAGTTAAGTGTCCCCAGAGTATGTGTGTACAACCTTGAAGTGGGTGTTGTGTGTTAACGCTCATTTAAGATATATGGATGAACCATAAACATCACTGTAGTAGGGATAATCACTAACCTTCGTGTTCTTTAGGATCATCAAGTCTGTGTTATTGTTCCGTATCAAAAATTGCAAGTGCAGTTCTATCGCCATTTCTCCACTAAGGATCTTTATCATTTTAGAGATCTGGTCTTTAGGTTCTGGACTCTAAAGGAAAATAAATACGAAGTACATAAGATTAGTGGAAATTTTTAGTGTAAGATAAATAACCAGTACCTAGGAGTCTTTAGTAGTTCTGCAAGAAGTGGCTGATCCCTAAGACTTTCCTGTTTACTCAAGCATTCCCATAATGTCCCTTTAGTATCCACATGCTTCTGTATTTAATGAAAAGCTTTTCTATACTATATTATGCTATCTATCTGTCAAGCGCCTTGAGTCCTATTGGAGAAAGGGCGCTATATAAATAAAATTATTATTAAATTATTATTATAGTGTTACATATAGGACTAAATATCGTCAGTTTGGTATCATGTCGCAGAACTGGTCGTAAAGGTAAGAAAGTGTAACATTTGCCAGAGATAATTTTCGTCTATAAGTTAAATGCACAAACAGTGTTATGGGGCCCATACATCTGCAAGGGATTGCCCCAATTCCCTGTTCTGACGATGCCGGGAAACTTGGGAAATCCTACTGGTATACATCCCCGATTAGCCAATTATGTCCAAAAAAATAAATGGGATGATAGAGAAGGATTTTTAACAGTTGAGTTTCCCCAATTCACTGCAGTACCCATTAAATTACAAAAGAACAGCCTCATTAATATGTTTACATACCATTCGTAAATATCTAACAGTTTTACTGTATTTACATACTGAACATATTTTTTTAAAAATATAGGCATTTAATACCTACCAGCAATTCCTTTTCTCGTAGTCCGTAAGGGATACTGGGATGGATTAGTACCATGGGGGTATAGATCGGGTCCACTGGAGCCTGGCACTTTAAGAAAATGTTCAGTGTGTGCTGGCTCCTCCCCTCTATGCCCCTCCACCAGACTCAATCTAGAAAAACTGTGCCCGAGACGGACATACTTTGAAAGAAGGAAAACATAACAGCGGTGAGGTAATGAACCAACACACAACAGCAAGAAAGGATAGCCACGTTAACCCGAACAAGGGAAAGCCACGCTAACCAAACCAAAGCAACGGTTACTGAAACAGTAATAGGGACAGCAACAGCAGACCCAACCAAGAACTTACAACCAGGTAAGCAGGGAACACTAATCACGGAGGCGGGCACCCAGTATCCCCTACGGACTACGAGAAAAGGATTTACCAGCAGGTATTACATTCTAATTTTCTCTAACGTCCTAGGGAATACTGGGATGGATTAGTACCACGGGAAGTCCCAAAGCTCCCAGAACGGGTGGGAGAGTGCCGAGACCCCTGCAAAACCGTCTGACCAAATTGAAGGTCATCACCAGCAAGGTATTAAACTTATAGAACTTAACAAACTTGTTCGAAGCAGACCAAGTAGCAGCTCGGCACAACTGTAAGGCAGAGATGCCACAGGCAGCCGCCCAAGAAGATCTAACCGACTTAGTGGCGTGGGCCTGAATAGACCTCTTCAGTGGCAATGCCGCAGAAGAGGAGGCCTGTTGAATGGTCAACCTGAGCGATAGAGCGATGGACTGCTTAGAAGCAGGACATCCAATTTTGATAGCGTCATAAAGAACAAAAAGCGAATCATACTTCCTGTAACGAGCTGTCCTCCTGACGTAAATTCTCAAAGCCTGAACAACGTCCAAGGACTTTGGAGCAACCGATGTGTCAGACAGTACAGGAACCACTATTGGTTGATTAATTTCAAAAACGCCGAAACCTCATGAAATAGGAAATAAGGGCTCTTACAGGATAAGGCCCCCAATTCTGACACGTGTCTTGACGAGGCCAAAGCCAGCAACATGACAGTTTTCCAAGTAAGATATTTAAATTCTACCCTGTGTAAGGGTTCAAACCAGTCTGATTGGAGAAAGGTCGGGACTACATTGAGATCCCACGGAGCCGTGGGAGGGAAGAAAGGTGGTTGCATGCGAAGGACACCCTTCAGGAATGTCTGAACTTCTGGAATTACAGCCAGCTGCTTCTGGAAGACAATGGAGAGGTCCGAAATTTGAACCTTGAGGAAGCCCATATCCACGGTTTCCCTTTTCAGAACTCTGGGAATGAGAGGAATTGGAGGAAAAGGGTACACAAACTGGTAAATCCACGGTGCCGTCAGAGCGTCCATCGCTGCAGCCTGTGGATCTCTCGTTCTGGAACAGTAATAACGAAGCTTCTTGTTGAGACGAGAAGCCACCAGGTCTATGTGTGGACAGCCCCTCCGGTGAACTAATTGTTGAAACAACCGAGGGTGAAGGCCCCATTTCCCCGGATGGAGGTTGTGCCTGCTGAGGAAGTCCGCTTCCAAGTTGTCCACACCCGGAATGAATATGGCTGAGATGGCCCTCGTGTTGGCTCCCCAGAGGAGTATCCTTGACACCTCTCACATGGCGGTCCTACTTTTTGTTCCTCCTTGTCGGTTTATTTACGCCACCACCGTGGCGTTGTCCGACTGTACCTGAATGGCCTGATTTCGGAGAAAATAGGAGGCTTGCAGAAGAGCATTGTAAATTGCTCGAGTTCCAGAACGTTTATCAGAAGTGAGGATTCCTGACTTTACCACTTTCCCTGGAACTGAGCCCCTTGGGTCACTGCCCCCGCAACCTCGGGGGCTGGCATCAATCATCAGTAGAGTCCACGATTGGGTACTAAAACTCCGACCCTCCACGAGGTGAGAGACTCACAGCCAGGACCTCGCTTTTGACGAAAGAGCAATACACTAACATCTGCAGGTGAGACCCTGACCACTTGTCCAACAGGCCCAGCTGGAACGGATGGGCATGGAATCTGCCGCACTGGATAGCCTCGTAGGAGGCCACCATCTTGCCTAGTAGGCGCCAGCAGAGATGAATCAAAATCTTACGTGGTCTGAGCACCGAGCGGACCATAGCTTGAATCGTCAAAGCCTTGTCCATGGGGAGGAATACCTCCTGAGACATCGTGATCAGTATCATTCCCAGGAACGAAATTCTGTGTGTCAGTTCCAGATGAAATTTCTGGAAATTTAGGATCCACCCATGTTCCGTAAGAAGGCGAATAGCCAACTTGATGCTGTTGAGCAGACTCTTTCTGGACACCACCTTTATCAGCAGATCGTCCAAGCAGGGGACTATGTTGACTCCCATCTTGCGGAGTTGCAGCATCATCTCCACCATGACATTTGTAAACACCCTTGGAGCTGTGGAGAGACCAAAGGGTAAGGCCTGAAACTGGAAGTGGTGGTCCAGTATAGTGAAACGGAGAGAAGCCTGATGTGGAGGCCAAATCACGGTGTACAGATATGCACCCTTGATATCCAGGGATACCAAGAATTCCCCTTCTTCCAGGCCAGGGACCACAGCCCTTAGGGACTCTATCTTGAACTTGAACACCCGAAGATACGGGTTCAGAGACTTGAGGTTCAAGATCGACCGTACCGAACTGTCCGGTTTTGGTACCACGAAGAGACTTGAATAAAAACCCCTGTTGTGCAACAGCGGAGGTACCGGAAAAATAACCTTTGTTCGTAGTAGTTTTTGAATGGCATCCTGCAATGTAACCTTTGCTACTGGTGAAGCTGGCAAACTTGACCTGAAGAATTTGAGAGGAGGGAGTGCTTGAAATTCCAAACGGTAACCCTGGGATATGAGGTACCTCACCCAAGGGTACTGGCAGGATTTCACCCACACATGGGCGAAGTGTTGAAGTCAAGCACCCACCTGAAAATCCCCCTGTAGCTGGGGCAAACAGTCACGTGGAGGGCTTAGTGGACGAGGATCCGGAGACCTGGTCCAGAGACCTAGCAGCGGCTGGTTTACGGGACTTACCTCTATTTCCTCTAGCTGCATTGGCGGCACCTCTGGCTCTGCCTCTAAATCTGGCCACGCAAAAGGACTGCAGAGAGGGCCCAGGATAGGGACTGCCAAAGTCGAAAAATATCATGATGCATATGCCTTGTACTAACCCCTCATGCACACGCCCGCTGCGCGTGCACACGCTCTGCCGTGCGTGCAAATATCCGCAATTTGCGTAATATCGCTCCGGCGATCACGCGCGTGGTATGCGCATTTACGGTAGAGTTTGTAAGCGTCTAGCGTGCGACTCGATCGTAGCATATTTAACCCAAATAGTGTGTTTTATAGTAAATATTCCCCTAGACAATGTCAGCAAGTATGTTTAGTTTAAACTGTTCCTGGACAGAGAGATTCCTCTTTACATGATAGGAAGGGTCAGACAAAGGTTGAAAGGTGGTGTTTAGTATCCAGCTGTAGGATATTTTAAGAGTAACATTCCGATGTTGGTTAGGAAAGGATCGCTCGCTCTTGCGTATAGTTATGTGCAAAAATAGTTTATGAACATATATTGTATTTGCTGCAAATTACACATGCGGCGGGAATCCTGAGGATACCTCCCACCAGAGCAGTTGGAGAAAGACACAGCCCACCTGTTCAAATCCACCTATGACCTTTGCTATAATGTGGAGACACATTCCTGTGTCCAATGAACAATGAGATTATAGGGACCATTGTATTGTGAATGTATGTTGTGTATATAAAGACCACCATTGCCTGGCCAGACACTCACTCTCTCTGAAGGCTTTCTATCTGAATGCTGAGGGCTGGATCCAGGACGCACTTGCAAATCATCCCCACGTATGTATATTTCTCTGTAGCCATTTTGTTATCCATTTTGTTCGCCATTTGTTCCCATTGTGTTCTCATTCTGTTCGCTCTTGTTTGCGATTGTTCGCTATTGTATGTATTATTCTCTGTTATTCTGTTTAGATTTCCATGTTAGTTTGTAGTGTATAACTTGTATTGTGTTTCCCTTTTTCTCTAAACCATCCACGGCGGTGTTAGAGCTGCTGTGGTTTTTAAATCCAAACCAGGTCTTGTGTTTTCACTTCTCCACAAAGGGCTTTTCTTAGCGTCTCAATTGCTCAAACAGCATACACCTTATTAAGGTTTCTAATCGTTACATCATTTCAGTACTTGGTTATTAAGGTTTAGAGTATAAGTATATTATCACTGTGTTTTATTATCAAGGTTTAAAAGGTTATCCACTGTGTGTGCGCCCGCTGTGTGTAATCCGTACACCCAGCGCAGCGTGTGTACGCCAAGTGCGTACCACGTGCGGGACTCTGTACGCAAATAGCGTACAAAGTGCGTAGCACGTGCACGTGGTCTAGCGGCCATAACAGCTCCACGGTATTAGTATATAGCTTCATGTTTAAAGGTAATATTTGACATTATCAATTGAGGGCTCGTCCGGTCCTCCTCATATCCGCAGCCTAGCAGGACAAGGCAGACTTTCTATCTATCAGCAAAGGGCGGGAAGGTAGTATCCCCTGTTAGCCGTTTGGTGGTCGAGGATACAGTAGTGCCGATTAGATAAGAGTCTGCTTCGCTTGGTTTGTAGGGATGCTGGTGGGATCCGGAAGGTAAGAACGTAAAGCTATTGTTTTTTTTAAATCTGAAATTTCTGTTTGGTGCAAATTGCGCACGCAACACACGCACACACCTGTATTTCATTTGTGTACTCTGCATATCTATTCGCTTGTTGCCATTAGCATTGATTATTAGATACATTTTGACCCGTGCTGAGAAATTTGTTGCTATTTAGTTAAAAATATAAAGTAATATTTAAGGGAGTACATGTAAAACACACACGCAGCCTGGCCCAGTTATAAAGGCTTATACAGGAGATACTGTGTGGTGTGGGTTAGCGATTATAGTTGAATATCGTTTACATTTATAGAAGTGTGTTATTTGTATTACTGCGGACGCATCCGGCCTTTGTACACGTGTCCCGGACAGCGTGCGGGACTGCGTACGCAACGCAAAAGCTTACGCACGTGGCGTGTTTACGCAACGTGCGTACAGATACGCCCACTAAATACAAATCACACAATAGCACTGTTTTAGTTTAGGCGAGGCGGTAGCCACGCGATAATAGCACAAATTGATCAGTATCCAATATTTAGTTTAAAAAACACCTTTTTTTCTGTATTGCCTCTGGGGAAAGCCATCAGTTAACAGGAAATGATTTTTCTGATCAGAAAACTATAGAATGATAGTGTGGGCTGAAAAAGGTATGAGTGTATTGAATCCCGCTTGGTGGTCTTGGTGAAGCACGGTCTAGGTGAAAACGTGCGAGCACGGTCCAGGTGTACACGTGCGATGGAGTGTGATAAAAGTTTTCGTGGTATTACGCTCCGGCTGTTGTGGAGCACAGACGGAAGAGACTCCAATGATCCTACCATTTATAGATAACAAGTGTCTATAAGTGGTACGATTGGACCGCACGGTTGTATGTGTAAACAATTGACGCAACATGATATGAGGTTGCATATTCGTGCGTAAATCCTATCCTCATACGCGTTGTAGTGAGCACATGCAATCGTGATTTGTGTAAAATAGAGGTAGGGCCTGCAACGGCTACACGAGTCTGCTAGAAGGCTGACAGGGGATACCCGGAGCAGAAGAAGCTGGTGGAAGAGCTTGAAGAACTTCCACCGTGGACTACTGTGTTTGGTGCATTTTAGGCTGTGTTAAAAAGGTCCACAATGGAAGCCAAGTGCACAACACAGGGACATTTAGCAGTTAGGGTTCAGACTGCAGAGCTCAGACCCCGAGGGTCGGCTCGATTAGTAATGTGGGGGAAGTATGGTCCCCACACTGAGACCTTTTGTGATGAATGGACACGAATGACTGTGGGGGATAAGGCACCATTTCCTGGGATAGGTAGTTTTGACTCGGAGGTATTACATAATCTAAGGCTTGGGATCTGTTTGTTCAAGTCCCAAAAACAAAGGATCAGACACACAAACTGTTTACATTTATGGCAACGAGAGAGTGATATACAGAAGGAATTAGCTTACACAGCTGGTTCTAACCCTAACAGGAAACTGATGGCAACTGGAGGGACAATGGCTACAGAGAATGGCATACTGGGATATGATAATAGTGCACTTAATAAATGTAGTAATGACAATAAGAGTAAACGTAATAAATGTGTTAATGACTATAGGAGTAAAACTGATAAATGTACAAATTCTAACCCGTGCAAGTTGCACCCCATGTTAAACTTCCCTCAGGATTACAAGCAAGAAAGTGAGCCCAGCACGATGCCGGCACTTTCTCCAGCAGCCACCATAGAAGACACCCAGGTGGGCACGGCCCAATCGGTAAAGGCAGTAGTAAAGCCCCCTAACGGAGGGTCAGGTGAGGTTGTGTCCACAGGTAAGTACGGTATTGTATATTATGCACAGACAATTGCACCTCACATTGTAGAGTCAACACAAGATGTTGTAGTTGAACTTAATCCTGTCAGGGTGATTGCAGTCCCAAATGGAAAGACTGACGCTCAGGGAGTCACTCCCGTCAGAGACATTGCCATGCATTGTCCCTGGTCCCGGACAGAATTGAGGACAATTATGTCTGAATTTCCCGATCCCAGAAGAGATTTAGCCGCATGCCAAAGGTTCATTAAAGAACTAGGTAACGCCGCCGAACCCACTAACAAAGATTGGCGGACAGTACTGCGGGCATGTTTGCCCTCTACTATTGACCCTGCGAAATTCATCACTGATTGTAAGTTAAACGCAGAAGTACCTCTCACTGAGGAATACAATCAGGAGAATGTGCGACAAATCAACCTGCAATTAGGAGTATATTTCCCAACTGTTGTCAAGTGGAACAAAATTTTCTCCATTAGACAAAAAGAAGGTGAAACTGCTTCTGATTATTTCAATCGAGCACTACAGGTAATGGCTAGATCTACTGGGATCGCGAACATTGAGGAAAGTGTACATCATAGAGAGGTAGCGGTGTCCGTATTAATGGAAGGTTTAAAAGAAGTGTTGAGAACAAGGGTACAGACCACTCAAACTAACTGGAGAGGTATCTCGGTGGCTGCATTAAGAAAGTCCGCTGTTAAGCACGATCGGAATATCAGTAAACACGGAGTCACAGGGGGGTAAGCAAATGACAAGAAGTATAAAAGTCCTGACAACGAAGCCACATCAGCCTAAACCTCAGACCCCTGTTGGTAAGTCGTATGTGGTAAGATGTTATAACTGCCAGAGGGAAGGACATTATGCAAGGAGTTGCAGATTTAGAGACCCACATAACGTATATAGACCTCCTAGACAAGAACACGAGCAAAGTTATGACACACTGTATGACGCACGTAATTGTAATCAGGGATCATATAGGAAAAATTTTGGGCCGCACCTATATAGTCTGCAGCCAGTGAAGTTGATTGTTAGCCTTGATAGTAAGCCTGAGGTTACAGTCGATGTAATTGATAGGTCATTCCTTGTAGACACAAGGGCGGCCAGGTAAACCCTGTGATTTATCTTTAAACGTTTCCTCTTCATCTCTGACGTTCACCAGCAGAACTACAGCTCAAACGTCACATATCTACTTGGTCTTTTCAGAGGTATGCCCAACCCCAGTGTATCTTACCAGCATCATTGTGCCTGGCCACGCACAGAGGGTGGAGAGTGGAAATACTGGTGGGGGAGACTGTGCAGAGATAACGATGGACATGTTGGTGTGACAGCCTGATGGAGAACGGAAATCTGACAATTTTTCTCTTTTTCTATTATTCTCTCTTTTTGTTCTTTCATGTTTTACGGATGGTATGTCACACAACAGTTAAACAAATGGTAATGCAAGATTTATGCTCCTTACAGAAATATCGCTGATTCGGAAAGAATATAGTATCACTGGAGTGTTCGTTTTGGGAAGACTGAGAGGCAGCACTGTTGAGACGGCATCTGAGCAAGAAGAACAACAAGACTAGAGACGAATTATCGTAACAATTTTCTTTCCCTCCTGAGTATTTTCTTTTCCCCCATTACCACTCTTTCTTTCTCCTCCTGCAAGATGGACTTGCCCCAAGAGACTGCATTCCGTGTTTTCCTGTTGACCCTGTTGTTGACCAGAGCAGTCTGTTTCGGTGAGAGTACCAGAGAGGTCGAGAAAGGATCTGGAATGGGTTCTGATGACAAGGCGTAGAATTCCAAGAGCAACACAATCACCGAGCAAAGGCGAGTATCAGAAAACGATCTGGTAGTCATGACACTAAGAGACATTACGAAGGATTGTTAGCTGAAGAGAATTGTATCTGTAGGAATTGTGAAAACATAGTTGAGGACGGGTGCATCCAGAGATGTCAGTCCAGCATTAATATCAACATGGACCGTCATCCATTGAGTGACTATCACTCATTAGTGGGTAAGGTTTTAAACCAAACGGAATGCTGGGTGTGCTCACAAGTACCTCAAGGTCATAGAAAGTCAGGACTAGTTCCATACTCTTTAACGATAGATGAGGTACTTAAATTAAAGGGGTGGGAGACCGGTGGACAAGAAATTTAATATTTCTAGGCCTCATAGTTTGAAGCTCCACCAATATCATGTGGATAGGTCCTTAATATGTTTTAACATTTCCAATCCCCAAAAGCCGGGAAATTGGGAAGTGACATGGAACAACCAAACCATGACATTCTCACACAGAGCCGATAGAATGCCCATAGACTCAGAGCTTATACGCCAAATAGCCAACAGTGGGAGATATTTTCAATATAGGTACACTCTAGGAAGTAGGACCATGCGAGTTGGAGAAGTATCACCAGAATACTGTGCGCATATCATACAGCCTGATACGTGTACTAGACAAATGAGAGAGTTAGGGATAGGATTTTTCACCTGGAAGGTTTGTAATATGGTGATGTCATATTCTGTCCCATATGTCCTCCCCGATGATGCATATTTCATATGTGGGAGGAAGGCGTATAAGTGGCTTGCCCCAAACTCAGAGGGATTGTGTTACATTGGAAGAGTGTTGCCAGAAGTAATGTCCATTACCCATGAAAAGATGCAAGACGTTCACCGCAATGCTCAAGCTCCTTACACTCACACTCATTATGAACACATTGTAAGGAGACACCTTATAGATAGGACAGAGCATGCAGCCTCTGATTTGATCCACGAATCCACCAGGATTCAATTCCTACTCGCGCTAGATATTACCCGTACCGCCAGAGGAGTTATAAATTTTAGGTATATAACTGCACTAGCGAACCTGATAGACAATATCACCGAGATGTATGATGACACCTTCAGGTATACTGGGAGAGAATTGCAAGCTTACAAAACGGAACTGATCCAGCACAGGATGGTTCTCAATTACATCACAGCGGTGACAGGCGGGTATTGTGTCACCCTAGCAACTCAGTATGGTGTGAAGTGCTGTACATATATCACAAACAGCACTGATGACCCAACCGAGGTCATAGATCAAAAGATGGACGATATCTTGCAATTGAAGTGGGAGTTCCGAAGGAGGCACCACCTTACCCTTACTTCTGTGAGTAATGAACTGACCGGCTGGGTATCATGGTTGAACCCACACAATTGGTTCTCAGGTTTAGGAGAATGGGCTCAAAATGTTATCGTTAATGTAGGGAAATTTCTTTTATGTATCCTAGGAGTTGTCATAATGATTGGATTGATATTTAGATGTGTTCGGATTTTAATGAATCGCAAGCGTAGTACCAAATTGATGAGTTTGAGGAGCGAGGGCATTGTAACAACAACTGGTTTAATTTATGACCCATCAATCGAGACAATGCTGTGATAAGACGTGATTCCACGGTCCGTTACTTTCACCCGTTTCTCCTTTGTTTTTCTCCAAGGTAAAAAGACATCCACTCGGAAGAAGATTTTGATGACCTTTATACAGACCATTGATGAACTTTTTCAGACATTTGATGAACTTTTAGAGACTTTAACTTTCTATGGACACTTGAAAAACTTTGCTTGCCACTTACAGCAAAGATACAGCAACCCGGACAAGACATCAACAAGACATCCAAGGACAATCACATACATTATCATGTGAATGCATTTATAACGCATGTTTCTTATCTTCATCTCTACGATCTTCAGGTAGTGACACACATAGTCGACAGGTAATATAGGTACATATATTAGCACTCACATTATCCCCCATCATGTATCATCAACTAATGTGCACCCCATTTGTTGGAACTAAAAGCCGAAAAGAGCTCGGTAGAGTTTGTTAGCCCACTTACAGACCCTTAATACGGGATAAGAAGGATTCAATGTATACTTCGCAATACCTCAAAGCTTATTTTAGAACATGTATGGCACGATGATACATGACCCCTCAGACATGAATTTCATACATACATGCTTTACTATCCCACAAGGTCATACATTTCCCACCTTCTCCTCTCCTCCCCACACCCAATCATATATAGGTATTTCACGGTATTATATATATTTTTCTGCTTAAATTGTTTAGATAGTGGCAGTTATTGTTGACTGCCAAAGGGTGGACTGGCAAAGTCAAAAAATATCATGATGCATATGCCTTGTACTAACCCCTCATGCACACGCCCGCTGCGCGTGCACACGCTCTGCCGTGCGTGCACATATCCGCAATCTGCGTAAGATCGCTCCGGCGATCACGCGCGTGGTATGCGCATTTACGGTAGAGTTTGTAAGCGTCTAGCGTGCGACTCGATCGTAGCATATTTAACCCAAATAGTGTGTTTTGTAGTAAATATTCCCCTAGACAATGTCAGCAAGTATGTTTAGTTTAAACTGTTCCTGGAAAGAGAGATTCCTCTTTACATGATAGGAAGGGTCAGACAAAGGTTGAAAGGTGGTGTTTAGTATCCAGCTGTAGGATATTTTAAGAGTAACATTCCGATGCTGGTTAGGAAAAGATCGCTCGCTCCTGCGTATAGTTATGTGCAAAAGTAGTTTATGAACATATATTGTATTTGCTGTAAATTACACATGCAGCGGGAATCCTGAGGATACCTCCCACCAGAGCAGTTGAAGAAAGACACAGCCCACCTGTTCAAATCCACCTATGACCTTTGCTATAATGTGGAGACACATTCCTGTGTCCAATGAACAATGAGATTATAGGGACCATTGTATTGTGAATGTATGTTGTGTATATAAAGACCACCATTGCCTGGCCAGACACTCACTCTCTCTGAAGGCTTTCTCTCTGAATGCTGAGGGCTGGATCCAGGACGCGCTTGCGAATCATCCCCACGTATGTATATTTCTCTGTAGCCATTTTGTTATCCATTTTGTTCGCCATTTGTTCCCATTGTGTTCTCATTCTGATAGCTCTTGTTTGCGATTGTTCGCTATTGTATGTATTATTCTCTGTTATTCTGTTTAGATTTCCATGTTAGTTTGTAGTGTATAACTTGTATTGTGTTTCCCTTTTTCTCTAAACCATCCACGGCGGTGTTAGAGCTGCTGTGGTTTTTAAATCCAAACCAGGTCTTGTGTTTTCACTTCTCCACAAAGGGCTTTTCTTAGCGTCTCAATTGCTCAAACAGGATACACCTTATTAAGGTTTCTAATCGTTACATAATTTCAGTACTTGGTTATTAAGGTTTAGAGTATAAGTTTATTATCACTGTGTTTTATTAGCAAGGTTTAAAAGGTTATCCACTGTGTGTGCGCCCGCTGTGTGTAATCCGTACACCCAGCGCAGCGTGTGTACGCCAAGTGCGTACCACGTGCGGGACTCTGTACGCAAATAGCGTACAAAGTGCGTAGCACGTGCACGTGGTCTAGCGGCCATAACAGCTCCACGGTATTAGTATATAGCTTCATGTTTAAAGGTAATATTTGACATTATCAGGACGTCTAGTCGGAGGCACAGCAGACGGCAAATAGGTAAACTAACCCGCCTTTGCTTGAGAGATCTACTTGTTTAGTTCTTCCCCAAACAGGACATCCCCTGTAAAAGGAAGATTTTCCACGCCTTTCTTGGAATCAGCATCCACTGACCACTGTCGCAGCCACAGATCTCTGCGAGCCGAGACCACCATCGCTGTGGCATGTGCATTAATGAGGCCTATTTCTTTGATTTCCTCGCTCATGAAATGTGCAGCATCCTGGATATGATGCAGTAGAGTCAGGCTCTCATCCTGAGGTAGAGTGTCAAACCCCTCTATTATATTATCACACCATTTGACCATGGCCCTTGTAATCCAACCGCAAGCAATGGTGGGTCTCTGCGCTACGCCCACTGCGGTATAAATCGATTTGAGTGTAGTCTCAATCTTCAGCTGGGTCCTTAAGAGAGATAGCACCAGGTACAGGTAGTACAATCTTACGTGACAGCCTGGACACGGATGTATCCACACACTGGGGGTTCTCCCATACCTTTCTATCCTCCGGTGGGAAAGGTAAAGAATTTAGCAACCATTTAGGGGTTTAACATTTTTTGTCAGGCTTGACCCATGCCTCTTTAAAGAGTGAGTTTAATTCCTTGGAGACAGGGAAGGTGGCAGAAGATTTTGGTTTTACATTAAAAACCAACTCTTCCTCAGGTTCTGTCTGCTTATCCGGTATGTTGAGGACTTCCCTAATAGAATAAATTAGGGCGGACTTCCGGTGGGCGGGGCATCCAGCATGGCCGCATTTTAACTGAGCTCCCTACAGCGACCTGCATAATCAGTGCCCATCCTGCTTAATTCAATAATCTAATCAACCACCTGCAGAGATTAAACTGAGAGGATCACTTTGAGGTCACTTTTGTTGGGGAGCGTTTATATTCCACCGGAGTCCGGCCACCGACACTGATGGCCCTCATGGCAGCCTGAGACGCTGGGAGTAGCGTGCCCCCTCCCTCACTCACTGTGAGTCTGTATGCCGTCTCCCTAACTTGTTTCCGGACAAGCTAACACTCTCTGGCGGCAGCAGTGTTATCCTCGCTGGACCCCCGTAACGCCTTCACCTAACTCTGGTGGGCGCCTGGTGAAAGAGGCGGAGAAGAGGGCTCGCGGGACGGAAGAAGCGGAGTCCGTGGAGAGGCCCGACCTGCATCCGGTGACACCGCGCTCCCCATCGCTATCTTGCAGTGCGGTGAAGCTGGAGACTGCCGCGGCGGACGTGGAGCCCTGACATCTCACGGACCCTGGTAGGACGATGCAGCCTGGTACAGCGGGGTGGACGCGGTACGCAGGGACCTGAGGAACACCAACCTGAGGCGCCGTGCGGGGAGAGGGGGAGACGCGGTCTAACACTGCAGTGGCTCTGGAGGCGGCCCTGGACGGAGGTGTGAGATACAGCTCACCCGGTGCAACCTCCCAGCTTGTATGTTGACAGCCCATACCCCACCGAGGTGCCTGACCTGAACGATCTGCTGAAGGCGGACTAAGCTTTCTCTGTGCTGCCTGCAGCAGCTGTTATCTGACTGCGGAGTGAGTTACCAGGAGACCTGAGTGGTGGGTTTTTTTTTCCCTCTCTTTCTGCCCTGCTACTTTCTATTACCATTTAATTGGCAGTTTTGTGACTGCAGACATACGCTTTACTACCCCTTTTTTGCAGTTAACCCCAGGAACATATAACTCTGCCTGACAGCCTGTTTGCCTGCACTGTATGTACTTTGTGACACTGCAGTAACTAGGCTATATTTTCCTGTGCCTTATTTCTTCTCCTGCTATCTGGACTGCCCTGGCTGCACTTACTACAAACAGTGTGGTCCTTTCTGGATGTGTGTTTTTTCTGTAAACTCCCTGGATGTTATTGGAGGGACACTAGGAAAATAGTCTGAAATCTTTAAATGTGCCTTGCATTCTGCTGAAATCATTTAAGGATTATGTGTGATTTTTTGTTTTTTTTGTTTTCACCAAGCACCTCTATTCCGTATTGCTTGACACCTCAGTTTATTCTATAGCACGTGTTTCTATATATACCCATATATCTAACACACAATTGCAGGTTGTTACTAATTACCAGTGTCCGAACACTGGTAGTACCCGGTATTTGTCTCTTCCCAATTAACAACCTTTCCCTTCCCACCTAGTGTGTTCTCCTACCCCCCTTGGACCACCACTTCCCCCCCTTCTCTTTTTATCCACCCCTCCCTACTCCCTTGCATGCCGGCAGTGACTGCTTTTGCCTCGAATTTGAGTCGTCGCCGATTTCCCCATCCACCTTTACAGCTGACTGAAGTGAACCCACTGCTGAACATTGCCCGGCTGGAATACCTGTGTCTTGCCCACACCTCAATTAGTGACACAGCAACACTATTTTCTTACACATAGCTTGCAGTGTCTTTGTGCTAGCTAAGGTCTGCTAAACAGGGTCAGGTATCTCTGACTATTTTCATGTTCGTCTGCCTGGTTTATGTTCACTGTATTATTTTCTGCTGCTGTGGTCTGCATAATTATGTTTCAGTCTCTCCTTAACTAAGGCAATACTGCCACCCAGTGGCCCTAAACTCTTGGTTAATGTTCCACCTCCCACAGTCTGCAGTCTGAACCCTTAGACATACTGTTTGCTGTTCATATGTACCGTTTATTTTTTTTATTATTTCTATGCAATTCTTCCATTCCATAGCTTTCAAAATAATTCTGTTTCTGTAATTCGGTGGGCATATTCTGGTGCTAATAATTGTGATGCAGGGCTGCACCCATATTTTTGAAGGTTCACATATTTTACAGGTCAATATTCATTCATACAAATTTTTTTTTTTTTTTGTGGCTCGCCTGTTATTATTCACACGTTCAGCCTAACGTTTTAACTATGTGATTCTACAGTGTGTGTATGTTATATACCTTGACTATGTGATTGCAAAATGCTATGTTCTTTTTGCTGGGATGCCCCCTTGCGAGTCATGTTTTTAGTATAATAGCGTAACAGTATTCTACCACCCGAGACATTTTATTCCTAACTACAATATCCTCGGTGATTATCGCCGATCATACTTCTACCATTGTGACCTTTTTTTTATTTTTTATTCCCCTGGGGTATGGATAAATACCTCGACAGAAATATGCCTCCAAAACAATCTAACCTCGCTGGCAGGGCTGGGAAGGAAGTGTCCCAAAAATCAGGTCCCTCCTCTCCTGGTAGCCCGGAGATTGACACTTTAGAGACGCATGGAGATAGGCTTTCCCCTTTGACGGCTAAAGACATTGCCGATTTTATGACGCCCCTAATGGACAAAAGATTCAATGACCTCCAAGCTCGCTTGGATGCGGGGTTAGCGCGTATCGATTCGCACGCGACCCACATCACGGCCCTGGAATCTAAAGTATGTGGAGGATAATGTTCATTCTGGTCACGATGAGGTATCTACTCTCCACCAGCTTACACAACAGTTACAGGACAAACTGGAGGATCTAGAAAATAGATCCCGCAGAAACAACCTCCGGTTTGTGGACGTACCTGAATCTATTACGGGATCGACCCTTACATCCTTTCTAGATACGGATCTGCCCACATCATTGGGGATCATAGCTAATATCGAAATACCCCATATTGAGAGAGCTCACAGATTAGGGGCCTTGAGGGAGGGGGCATCACAGCGGTCATGCCCAGTTATTGCCCGCTATCTCGATTATCGAGCTAAGGAACAAATCTTGCTCGCATATCGTAAAGCTGGGGGCCTGGTAGTCGGGGGACATAAGATTTTAATATTTCAGGATTTTTCCACCGCAGTTGCTCAAAAGAGGAAAGAATTCTCTGAGGTTTGCACTTTTTTACACAACAAAAATATTAGATTTGCCTTGCTGTATCCTGCGAAACTGCGTGTGCAGGAAAATGGCGGCCACACCTTCTTCAATGACCCGGAGGTGGCAAAATCACATTTTCTGACAGATAGGCTACTGCAGCGATCATCACGTAGATAAAATGTTGTTTCAACGTCTTCCAACCGCTGACTCACCGAGATTCTCACGTCTCGGGTGGTACTGATTGTATTTGTTCTTTTTTTTTTCTTTTTCTCTCTGTTCCTTTTGTTCCTTTTTGGGGAGGCATCCCTACATGATAGGATTTTATTAATATATTTAGTAGTGTTCTGTGTGCGCACCACTAGGCCTAGATGGTGCCCACCATAGTTGATGTTGGTTGGAAAATATTTGAAAAAGGAGTTGTGAGTCATTGTGGATATTTGAAATTGCCATGTGTCTTGTTCATTCTTCTGTTAACATGTACATTCTGTTTTAGCGTACTGCCTTGGTGCTGGGGGGGAGCTACCGATCTAAATCAAGTAATATGGTCGATTTTCATGCATTACATTTATCCGTGGGGGGTGAGTGGCCATGCCGTCTTCTGTGAATAACCCCTCTGATACCCTCCCTCCGAAGCCCCTCCGGATAGTCTCCTGGAACGTTGGTGGTTTGAACGCGCCTATAAAGAGACGGCGTGTCGCCACACACCTTAAACCAGATGTAGTGTTCTTACAGGAGACTAACTGGATGACCGGTGAGAACAACACATTGAAGGCTGCCTGGATTGGCTCCTGCCTATCCGCTCCTTTCCATAGGAAAAATAGAGTAGCCGCCATTTTATTCCGTAGAGATCTTCCATTTACTATCATGGATGAAATTATCGACCCTAACGGAAGGTTTATAATTCTCGACGTTGAAATCTTCCACACCAGGTACACATTGGTTAACATTTATGCCCCCAACGTTAACACACATTTATTCATTCAGGATTTTGGGCATACTCTGCAGGGTAGAACAAACTACCCTCTAATAGTAGGGGGCGATTTTAATATGGTAGAAGATCCTACGATTGACAGATCGCCAGCCATGCCCAGAAATACCGACTTTCATAGCAGGTTTTTGACCTTTTTTAGACACTCCCTGGACCTTTCGGATCCGTGGAGATTGCTCAATCCCGGGGATAAAACGCACACTCATTTGTCAATGGCCCATAATTCATTATCTCGCATAGATAACATTTTTATAACTGATGAATTGGTGTCTCATGTCTGCCATGTGGACATACATGATATTCTAATATCAGACCATGCCCCTGTTTCCTTGGCTCTTACCCACTCCTCCATGCATCCATCAGATCGTATATGGCGCTTTCCACATTATCTAGCTAACTCAGAAGACTTTAAATCTTATCTCACTTACCACTGGACGAATTTTGTTGATGAGAACCTAGATTATTGGAATACGCCTGAAATCTTTTGGAATGCCTCTAAGGCGGTGATGAGGGGACATATCCTAAGCTATGTGGCTAAAAAGAAAAAGGAGTCTAAGGCAGAATATATTGCACTTAAAACAGTAATGTCAGACGCATTTCAGGCTTATGTTTCGGCTCCATCGGAAAACACACTGACCACATATAGACAAGCGCGACAACTACTGGAAACTTATCTAGTAATGCAGGCGAAACATTCCCTAGATTACACTAAAAATAAATTCTACAGGTGGGGGAACAAGGCGGGTAGATTGCTTGCTGTCATGTCCCGACCCCCTAGGAAACGGCATACAATAACCGCATTGAAACACCCTGTGAATGGCACCATCATAACCAAATCCCAGGAAATTGTATCTCAATTTCAAGACTACTTTACGACTTTATTCAAGTCCTCCCCAGTAGATGAGGATGTTCAGAATCACTTGCTTACAAACTCCGTGTTGCCACCACTGACTCCCGACCAGCGGGAAGCCTTGGCGGGCAAAATTACGATGGAGGAAGTCAATCACACTTTCTCACATTTACCTCATGGCAAATCCCCAGGCCCAGATGGTTTTTCGGGCGATTATTATCGCATACTGCAACCTCATATTGCCCCTTCATTATTGGAACTATTCCAAGCCATACATGAAAGACACTGCCCCTATCCCTTTTTTTAATGAAGCATATATAACCCTTCTACCGAAGCCAGACAGGGACACGACGTTACTCTCTTCGTATAGGCCTATTAGTCTCCTCAACGTCGACTATAAGATCTTAGCAAAGATTATGGCGACAAGGCACCAAGTGATTCTACCAGACATTCTCGCTGATACTCAAATGGGGTTTGTACAGGGCCGACATGTAGTCAAGGCTATCCGCACGGCAATAGCAGCGGTAGTATCATCCCATCATTCCCATGCTGATTCGAAAATGCTTTTAAGTGTTGATGCTAACAAAGCATTTGACATGATGTTATGGCCACATTTATATACAGTTTTGGAAAACAGGGGTTTTGATACGACTTTTATTGACTATATCCGGTATATATACACACACACACAACAAACCCTCTGCCTCTTTCCTTATAAATGGAATTAAGAGGACCGCGCTTTTTTCTGGAAAGGGGCCCTCGTCAGGGCTGTCCCTTATCCCCTCTTTTGTTTAATCTGGCACTTGATCCTTTATTGCGTACACTCCAAGATTGGACAGCGTTTCAGGGAATCAGAATTGGTGCAAAGGAAATTAAATTATCTGCTTTTGCCGATGATATACTCCTTTATATCAATAATCCAGAACGGGTCCTTCACCAAATACTCGAAAAAATACAAATGTTCGGCTCTATTTCGGGGTTTAGCATAAATGTTGACAAATCTAGGGCATTATTACTATGCAGTTCTACCACTGGCACTAGGTGGACTACTCAATATCCTTTACATTGGGCCGATGCGTACATTCCATATCTGGGAATATTGATACCAAAAAACACAGATGCTTTATACAGACTAAATGTTAGTAAAGCTATTTCTACCCTATCTTCTGACATAAAGGGGTGGGATCGTCTCCCCTTATCCTATTTGGGAAGGGCCAACTTACTTAAAATGGTAGCCATTCCCCTTCTACTTTATCCACTGCAAACCCTTCCGGTTCTGCTTACAAAATCAGATATTCAGTCCATCAACAAGCTTATCAGGGGATTTGTTTGGAGGGGTGGCAGAGCTAGAATAGCGATGCGGAAGTTGGCACAACCCAAATCTAATGGAGGGATCAATTTCCCCGATATTGAGGTGTGCAATCACGCTGCTCTCCTACGTCACTTGAGGGATTGGATACAAAAAAGTTCAGTCTACACAAACACATCAATGGAACAGAATTTCCTACAGGGCATTGACCCGACATGTTTTCTCCATCAGCATGACCAGGAGGTTCCAGATTCTGTTAAATCTAATCCACTCCTGTGGACCACCAGAAAACTATGGCGCACACTGCGCCATCATGCCAATTTGAATCATTATCACTCCCTACATCTGCCCCTACTCCAAAACCCTGAATTTCTGGACGGCATGGCTGCTCACCCCTTTACTGTATGGGGGTCAGCTGGGTTGCACTCAATTCGATCCTTGGTCTCCACGGAGGGTCGGAGGACTTTGACCTTTTCTGAGGTATCCTCAACGTTTGCGATGGTTAGCCCACATCCCTTGGCATTTGTACACTTGCGATTTTACATAAATTGTGTTCTCAGGCACTTTACAACTGCGGATTGGAATAACTCTCTAGACAGTCTTTTGTCCTACCCAGTCCCACAACGTAAAGCTATTTCCTCCCACTATACCTTCCTGAGAAAAATTTTAGACCATGCGACTATTACGGGAGGAATGTCTAAGTGGTTGAACCATTTCCCTGGGTTGACTATACCTTTAATAGAGAGGGCCCTACTGTTCTCCAGCAAAGTTCTTCCCGCTAGCATGTATACAGAGTTATTTTTAAATATATATCACAATACGTATTTATCCCCCCTGCGACGTTTCCATATGGGAACCTCGGATTCCCATTCTTGCCCGAAATGCCAGCAATCTGAAGCTGATACTTACCACTGTTTATGGGCTTGCCCAATCATACAATATTTTTGGCATCTCGTTAGGCGTTATGCTGAAGCCAAATTAATCACCTATGTCCCCTTTACACCAGAATGGGCAATTCTAGGCATTATTGATCCAAATCTTAGGATGCCAATGGAATGTAAAAAACTACTTATAGCTCTTAGCGCAGCGGGGAAGACGACAATTCTCCAGGGATGGATAGACACTACACCTCCGCAGATACCATTATTTTTGTCTAAAATATATCATCTGTTCAGAATGGATTGGGTGGAGGCAATAGTGGACAGGGGTAAGCAGGTGGATCGTTTCTTTACATTATGGGAATCCTATATATCTACTCTCCCACTTACCACACGGCAACAAATACATCATAGCTTAAAAAACACCACATGGTATTTAACGAGATTGGCAGCACAAGATCGGCCTATTTCCCTATGCTGATGCTGGAGGTACGTCGGTAACTCCCCCTTGGAACTAATTTCTTGCTTCTGTCGGTATAAAGTAATTATCGGTGAAATGAATGGACATCGCTAACAAGACATAATTATTCATTGTCACTGTTTTATTTCTGTTAACATATGTTCTGCTGTACGACTTAAAATCTGTTCAGGACATTTGGCATTTATACTAGATCAATTATTTGTTTACTTATGATGACTCAATAAAGAAATGGTTTAAAAAAAAAAAAAAAAGAATAAATTAGGGCTTGCACACCCTGAGACAGAGTATTGTCCCCCTCCATGACCACCTCACCTTCATCCAGATCTGGCATGTCATTATCAGTCAGATTGGAGTACATCTGGGAGTGTGCGTTTATGAGAGACCAGCAGGGGGTACTGAGGAGCCTGCCTGTGGTCAGCGGTATCCGTTTGGATGGTCGACCATGTTAAGGTCGACAGTCATTAGGTAGCCCACTATTGGTCGACATTGACATGGGCGACATGGACATATGGTCTACATATGAAAATGGTAGACATGGTTTTTTTGAAAAAAAAAATGTATTTAACTTTTTCATACTTTACCATCCACGTGGACTACGAGTGGGAATGGTAACCTGTGCGGAGCGCAGCGGTAGCGGAGCGAGGCAACTTGCCCGCAAGGGGACGCGGTACACCAATTGGGGTTCCTGGTTATGTTACAGAAAAAAATGACACCAAAAACAGTTTAAAAATCCATGTCAACCTTTTCATGTGTCGACGTGACACGTGTCGGCCATTTTCATGTGTCGACTAGTAGTCCATGTCGACCAATAGTGGTCGACCTTAACATGGTCTACCCCATTCATACCAGAACAGTGGTCAGCAGCCCCGACTAAAAAATAGTCCACGGATTTCTTAAGGGTCTGCCTTTCTTGTCTGGCAGTAGCCAATTCTGTATTAATATTAGTAATCATTCCTTAGAATGATTCTAACCACTCTGGCTCCTGAACACTACTACCCTGAGATGGTAGAGAACACTGAGTACACAGGAAAGATCCCCCCGGTGAAGGGGAAAACTTGCATGAGGGACACACAACCTTTTTGCCAGACATTCTAATTCAGCAGAAATACACACAGAATTGATGAAAAACACAGTTCAGTGAAATCACACAGAAAATCCCAGATAGTTTGGAAGGAGTGACACAATGAGACCAGCACATAATACCACAGTCAGTCAAAGCAGTGCTCCGCTGTGTATAAATCAAAGCCTTTGTAAGGCAGATTGCGGTTATACAGTAAGCTCCCCCCTTTCTATAAACCCCCCTGGTACCAGTACAAATGGTGATTTAGCAGGGTCTGTGGAGGTCAGCAGCAGCAGGAAATAGCGCCTTTGAGCAGCTGGTCCCGCTCTCTGGGAAGCCCCACCCCCACAATGGCATGCAGTCCCTCAGAAGATTATGCTGGCTTCATATATGATTTTTCATTGTTAAATGCGGTTAAGACCCCTTTTACCTCAGCGCCAGTGACTCAGCAGGCACCGCAGCCCGCAGACAGGTGCCTGCCTTGCCCTTATACCGCCATTGTCACCGGAAACCCCGCTGTCTGTACTCACCGCACCGCGTCTTCAGCATCTGTTAGGGGTGGCGGTATGCTGCGCACACCCTGGGGGCATGTGAAACCGCGCCTCAGGAGCTAATGTCCGTGTCAGCAGGGATACAAACCACCTAAGTCCCACGACGCAGGCAGACTGGTGCCAGCCAGTGTTGCCTGAAAATAATAAAATAAAAATTCTGAAGAAAATCCTCTGGAGCTCCAGAGAAAGCACCCGGCTCCTCAGGCACATTTTTCTAAACTGAGCCTGGTGGAGGAGAATAGAGGGGAGGAGCCAGCAAACACTGAACTTTTCTTAAAGTGCTAGCCTCCAATGGACCCGATCTATACCCCCATGGTACTAATCCATCTCAGTATCCCCTAGGACATTAGGAGAAATAAGTAGTTATGGTAGACCTAACGTTGATAACTTTTTCTCCTAAGTCCACAGTATCCACAGGATAACATTGGGATATGAGGTAGCATCAGCAGATAGGCACTAATTGATCAAAAGCTTTCGGTCTCCCAGAATGCAGTGGGCCAGTCTCCTATATCCCCGCCTCCTGGCTCAGACAATTCAGTTATTTTACAAAGCTCAAGGCTGGAGCATCATAGAGAGCCCTAATCAGGCGAGAACACCACATACACACACTTCCACACAAGAGGAAAGAGGTTAGTAAGTATAAGTATCCTCAAATCAGGTGCGCCAGGGTGGGATTCCTGTGGATACTGTGGACTTAGAAGAAAAAAAAAAAAAAAAAGAGTTATAAGCTGGTGAAGTCTACCATAACTACTTATTTCTCCTGCAGGGTCCACAGATTATCCACAGGATAACATTGGGATGTCCCAAAGCAAATTTAGTGGAGGGGACGCTACTGACTGGGCAGGAGAATCCTTCGCCCAAATGCAGCGTCCTGAGAGGCAAAGTTATCAAAGGCATAATGTCTAATGAATGTGTTAATGTTAGACCACGCGGCTGCCTTACATATAGGTTTAGGTGAATCACCACACTGTGCTGCCCATGATTGACCTACCTTAAGAATAGAGTGAGCAGAGACATTAGCCAGAATAGGGAGATCAACTTGAGAATATGCTTCTGAAATAGTCATCAGAAGCCACCTCGCACGTGTCTGCTCGTCAGCAGGCCATCCTCTTGTGAAATCCGTAGAGCACAAAGAGAGTGTCTGTCTTTCTGATGGCACTAGTACGATCCACGCAGATCCTTAAAGCATGGACTACGTCCAATGATGCATCTCCCGCAGAAAGGTCCAGCCCTTGGAAAGCCGGGACTACAATTTCTTTGTTAAAGTGGAACTTGGAGACCACCTTAGGAAGATATCTAGATTTGGTTCAAAGAACTGCTCTATCTGGATGGGGGGGGGGGGGGGGGGGATCAGAAAAAGGAGGGTGACATAACAATTCCCCTAAGTCCACAACTCTTCTAGCTGAGGCAAAAGTCAGTAGAAAAAAAACTTTAGCGGTCAACCATTTAATATCCACTAACTTCAGTGGTTCAAATGGGGCGACCTGAAGCGCCTTTAGGACTAAACTTAGATCCCAAGGAGCTGTAGGAGGAACAAAAGGAGGCTGGATGTGAAGCATTCCTTGGAAAAAAAGTACGAACATCCTATAGGTTAGCAATTTTCTTTTGAAACCATACAGTCAATGCTGACACCTAAACTGTCAAGGAAGCCACCCGTAGACCTTTGTCCACTCCTGCCTGAAGGAATCCTAGGACTCTGGAAACTCTGAAAAACCTACAGTCAAGCTTCCTGGCACTGCACCATTGAATATAAGCATGCCATATCCGGAAAGAAATTCGAGCAGAGGATGGTTTCCTTGCTGGAAGCATTGTTTGAATTACCTGTTGTGAAAACCCTTTTGCTTTCAGAATGGATGTCTCAAGAGCCACGCCGTTAAAAACAGCCGATCCAGGTGCTTGTAATAACAAGGACTCTGAGACAGTAGATCTGGACGTTGAGGCAGTAGAAACAGAGTCTCCACAGACAGCCTTTGTAGATCTGTGTACCAATGTCTTCAGGGGGGTGGTCTTCAGTATGCCGGGATCCCGGCTCACAGTATACCGGCGTCGGGATCCTGACACCCGGCATACCGACAGCTATTCTCCCTTGTGGGGGTCCACGACCCCCCTGGAGGGAGAATAAATAGCGTGGCGTGCGTAGCGCGCTACCGTGCCCGCAGCGTGGCGAGCACAGCGAGCCCGCAAGGGGCTCCTTTGCGCTCGTCACACTGTCGGTATGCCGGCGGTCGGGCTCCCGGCGCCGGTATGCTGGTCGCCGGGAGCCCGGCCGCCGGCATACCATACTACACCCCTTCAGGGCCATGCCAGAGCTATTACTATCACGGCGTCCTTTCTTTGTTTGACTTTCCGAATCACCTTGGGCAACAGGGCGATTGGTGGAAACACATAGGCCAGATGAAAGTCCCATCTCACTTGCAGAGCATAAACAAAGGTCGCTTTGGGATCTTTTGTCCTTGATCCGTATGCGAGGACTTTGTTGCTCTGACAAGAAGCCATGAGGTTTATCTCCTGCAGCCCCCACTTGTTTACCAGAATCTGGAAGACCTCTGGATATGAAGCCCATTCGTTTGCATGAATAGTGTGTCAACTGAGAAAATCCGCTTCCCAATTTAGGACTCCCGGAGCAAACACTGCGGACAACGCCGGATGATAAAGTTCTGCCCACCTCAACGTGCAGCTTACCTCCTTCATTGACTTTTAGCTGAGAGTTTTTCCCTTATGATAAGTACGCTACTGCCATTGCATTGTCCAAGCGAATCTGAACCGGTTTTCCTTGAAGTATGTCCTTTGCCTGAGTGAGTGCCATATATATGGGCCGAAGTTCCAATATATTTAAATCGACAGGCAACTTTCTTCCATTGCCCCTGGAAGCAACACTTTTCTGACACTGCTCCCCAGCCCTGGAGACTGGCGTCCGTTGTCAGAATCTCCCACTCTGAGATCCAAAAGGGTCTCCCTTTGTCCAGATGGGATGTCTGTAGCCACCAGGCTAACGACTTCCGTACTTCCGGAGGAAGGACCACAGTCTGATTTTTTTATTGTCCGATGTAGTCCATTCCATCTGGAAATTATCAGACGTTAAAGGGGCCTCGAATGGAATTAAGCATTTTCCACTAGTGTTCCTTCTAGGCCAGGGCTGGCCAAACCGGTCCTCGAGATCTACCAACAGTTCATGTTTTCCAGGCCTCCTGGAGATCTGTAGAATTGTCAGTTAGGAATGAACACAGCACATCTTAATTAGTAATGACTACACCTGTGCACCATCTAGGTGGTCTGGAAAATGTGTACTGTTGGTAGATCTCGAGGACTGGTTTGGCCAGCCCTGTTCTAGGCTGTTTCAGCAGGGTGCTGCACCCTGCCCATTTTTAAAATGTGAAAAAGCACCCTTCCCTTTTTCAGTGCACCCTGCAGGACCATAAATCGCCCCCTTGTATACAGAATGCAACAGTCAGAGTGCATGTTACAATGTTGTCGTCTACTCCTTGTCCACCTCCGAAATTGGAACACAATTTCTATCCTTAGCCAACTGGATGGCAGAGGAGGCACTGTAAATAACACAGCACTCCTATAAAGAGGGAAAGAACAGGGTAAGCAGGGAGCATGTAATGCTTACAGTATTTTCCTAGTAGAACAGACTTATTTTTTTCCTATATATTTGAACCCATTGTTTAACTTTTCTGTTTTATAACACATACGTATTATAACTACTTCAGCACTGGAAAAGACATTTATAATTATCTACTTATGTATATGCTACAGCCGATCTTTCAAGAAGACTGGACATATACAGTATGTTTCTCAGTACAGATGTTAGGTGTCTCATATGTATGTATGTATGGGTATATGATTTACTAACGGCAAAATGTATATACAAGAACTATAAACATGCGCTATGCATATGCGTCACATCAAAAATGTGCCCTTCAAAATAAAAATGTGTCCTTTTCAATGCTCAGCACCCTGCCCTAAAAAAATCCTAAAGTGAACACTATTCCACCATGTCGAATTGAGAATGGGCCAGTATGACCCGTTCGGTTTCTGTACTAGAAACAGGTTGGAATAGTAACCGTGTCCCTGCTGAGCAGGAGGGACCGGTACCACCACTCCTGATTGTAGCAACTTCTGAACTGCCTCCTGTAAATCCCTGACCTTTGTTTCCACAGAAGACGGACTGGTACAAAAAAAAATAAGAATTTACTTACCGATAATTCTATTTCTCGGAGTCCGTAGTGGATGCTGGGGTTCCTGAAAGGACCATGGGGAATAGCGGCTCCGCAGGAGACAGGGCACCAAAAGTAAAGCTTTCCGATCAGGTGGTGTGCACTGGCTCCTCCCCCTATGACCCTCCTCCAAGCCTCAGTTAGGTACTGTGCCCGGACGAGCGTACACAATAAGGGAGGAATTTTGAATCCCGGGTAAGACTCATACCAGCCACACCAATCACACCGTACAACTTGTGATCTAAACCCAGTTAACAGTATGATAACAGAGGAGCCTCTGAAAGATGGCTCCCTACAACAATAACCCGAATTAGTTAACAATAACTATGTACAATTATTGCAGATAATCCGCACTTGGGATGGGCGCCCAGCATCCACTACGGACTCCGAGAAATAGAATTATCGGTAAGTAAATTCTTATTTTCTCTATCGTCCTAGTGGATGCTGGGGTTCCTGAAAGGACCATGGGGATTATACCAAAGCTCCCAAACGGGCGGGAGAGTGCGGATGACTCTGCAGCACCGAATGAGAGAACTCCAGGTCCTCCTTAGCCAGAGTATCAAATTTGTAAAATTTTACAAACGTGTTCTCCACTGACCACGTAGCTGCTCGGCAAAGTTGTAATGCCGAGACCCCTCGGGCAGCCGCCCAAGATGAGCCCACCTTCCTTGTGGAGTGGGCCTTTACAGATTTAGGCTGTGGCAGGCCTGCCACAGAATGTGCAAGTTGGATTGTGCTACAGATCCAACGAGCAATCGTCTGCTTAGACGCAGGAGCACCCATCTTGTTGGGTGCATACAATATAAACAACGAGTCAGATTTTCTGACTCCAGCTGTCCTTGCAATATATATTTTCAATGCTCTGACAACGTCCAGTAACTTGGAGTCCTCCAAGTCACTTGTAGCCGCAGGCACTACAATAGGCTGGTTCAGATGAAATGCTGACACCACCTTAGGGAGAAAATGCGGACGAGTCCGCAGTTCCGCCCTGTCCGAATGGAAAATCAGATATGGGCTTTTGTAAGATAAAGCTGCCAGTTCTGACACTCTCCTGGCCGAAGCCAGGGCTAGTAGCATGGTCACTTTCCATGTGAGATATTTCAAATCCACATTTTTTAGTGTTTCAAACCAATGAGATTTTAGAAAGTCCAAAACCACATTGAGATCCCACGGTGCCACTGGAGGCACCACAGGAGGCTGTATATGCAGCACTCCCTTAACAAAAGTCTGGACTTCAGGGACTGAAGCCAATTCTTTCTGGAAGAATATCGACAGGGCCGAAATTTGAACCTTAATAGATCCCAATTTGAGACCCATAGACAATCCTGATTGCAGGAAATGTAGGAATCGACCCAGTTGAAATTCCTCCGTCGGAGCACTCCGATCCTCGCACCACGCAACATATTTTCGCCAAATGCGGTGATAATGTTGCACGGTTACTTCCTTCCTTGCTTTAATCAAAGTAGGAATGACTTCTTCCGGCATGCCTTTTTCCTTTAGGATCCGGCGTTCAACCGCCATGCCGTCAAACGCAGCCGCGGTAAGTCTTGAAACAGACAGGGACCCTGCTGAAGCAAGTCCCTCCTTAGAGGTAGAGGCCACGGATCGTCCGTGATCATCTCTTGAAGTTCCGGGTACCAAGTCCTTCTTGGCCAATCCGGAACCACTAGTATCGTTCTTACGCCTCTTTGCCGTATAATTCTCAATACTTTTGGTATGAGAGGCAGAGGAGGAAACACATATACCGACTGGTACACCCAAGGCGTTACCAGCGCGTCCACAGCTATTGCCTGCGGATCTCTTGACCTGGCGCAATACCTGTCCAGTTTTTTGTTGAGGCGAGACGCCATCATGTCCACCATTGGTCTTTCCCAACGGGTTACCAGCATGTGGAAGACTTCTGGATGAAGTCCCCACTCTCCCGGGTGAAGGTCGTGTCTGCTGAGGAAGTCTGCTTCCCAGTTGTCCACTCCCGGGATGAACACTGCTGACAGTGCTATCACATGATTCTCTGCCCAGCGAAGAATCCTTGCAGCTTCTGCCATTGCACTCCTGCTTCTTGTGCCGCCCTGTCTGTTCACATGGGCGACTGCCGTGATGTTGTCCGACTGGATCAACACCGGTTTTCCCTGAAGCAGAGGTTCTGCCTGGCTTAGAGCATTGTAGATTGCTCTTAGTTCCAGAATGTTTATGTGAAGAGACGTTTCCAGGCTCGTCCACACTCCCTGGAAGTTTCTTCCTTGTGTGACTGCTCCCCAGCCTCTCAGGCTGGCGTCCGTGGTCACCAGGATCCAATCCTGTATGCCGAATCTGCGGCCCTCCAATAGATGAGCACTCTGCAACCACCACAGAAGAGATACCCTTGTCCTTGGAGACAGGGTTATCCGCTGGTGCATCTGAAGATGCGACCCTGACCATTTGTCCAACAGATCCCTCTGGAAAATTCTTGCGTGGAATCTGCCGAATGGAATTGCTTCGTAAGAAGCCACCATTTTTCCCAGGACTCTTGTGCATTGATGTACAGACACCTTTCCTGGTTTTAGGAGGTTCCTGACAAGCTCGGATAACTCCTTGGCTTTTTCCTCCGGGAGAAAAACCTTTTTCTGAACCGTGTCCAGAATCATCCCTAGGAACAGCAGACGAGTTGTTGGCATTAACTGGGATTTTGGAATATTCAGAATCCACCCGTGCTGTTTTAGCACTTCTTGAGACAGTGCTAATCCCATCTCTAGCTGTTCTCTGGACCTTGCCCTTATCAGGAGATCGTCCAAGTATGGGATAATTAATACGCCTTTTCTTCGAAGAAGAATCATCATCTCGGCCATTACCTTTGTAAAGACCCGAGGTGCCGTGGACAATCCGAACGGCAGCGTCTGAAACTGATAGTGACAGTTTTGTACGACGAACCTGAGGTACCCCTGGTGTGAGGGGTAAATTGGAACGTGGAGGTACGCATCCTTGATGTCCAAGGATACCATAAAGTCCCCTTCTTCCAGGTTCGCTATTACTGCTCTGAGTGACTCCATCTTGAACTTGAACTTCTTTATGTACAGGTTCAAGGACTTCAGATTTAGAATAGGTCTTACCGAGCCATCCGGCTTCGGTACCACAAATAGAGTGGAATAATACCCCTTTCCTTGTTGTAGAAGAGGTACCTTGACTATCACCTGCTGAGAGTACAGCTTGTGAATGGCTTCCAAGACCGTCTCCATTTCGGAGGGGGACGTTGGTAAAGCAGACTTTAGGAAACGGCGAGGTGGATCTGTCTCTAGTTCCAACCTGTATCCCTGAGATATTATCTGCAGGATCCAGGGATCTACCTGCGAGTGAGCCCACTGCGCGCTGAAATTCTTGAGACGACCGCCCACCGCCCCCGAGTCCGCTTGAGAAGCCCCAGCGTCATGCTGAGGCTTTTGTAGAAGCGGGGGAGGGCTTCTGTTCCTGGGAAGGAGCTGCCTGTTGCGGTCTCTTCCCCCTTCCTCTGCCTCGTGGCAGATATGAATATCCCTTTGCTCTCTTGTTTTTAAAGGAACGAAAGGGCTGCGGTTGAAAAGTCGGTGTCTTTTTCTGTTGGGGAGTAACTTGAGGTAAAAAGGTGGATTTCCCGGCTGTAGCCGTGGCCACCAAATCTGATAGACCGACTCCAAATAACTCCTCCCCTTTATACGGCAAAACTTCCATATGCCGTTTTGAGTCCGCATCGCCTGACCACTGTCGCGTCCATAAACTTCTTCTGGCCGAAATGGACATAGCACTTACCCGTGATGCGAGTGTGCAGATATCCCTCTGTGCATCACGCATATAAAGAAATGCATCCTTTATTTGCTCTAAAGACAGTAAAACATTGTCCCTATCCAGGGTATCAATATTTTCAATCAGGGACTCTGACCAAGCTACTCCAGCACTGCACATCCAGGCTGTCGCTATAGCTGGTCGTAGTATAACACCTGTATGTGTGTATATACTTTTTGGATATTTTCCATCCTCCTATCTGCTGGATCTTTAAGTGCGGCCGTCTCAGGAGAGGGTAACGCCACTTGTTTAGATAAGCGTGTGAGCGCCTTGTCCACCCTAGGAGGTGTTTCCCAGCGCGCCCTAACCTCTGGCGGGAAAGGGTATAAAGCCAATAACTTCTTTGAAATTAGCATATTTTTATCGGGGGCAACCCACGCTTCATCACACACCTCATTTAGTTCTTCTGATTCAGGAAAAACTATAGGTAGTTTTTTCACACCCCACATAATACCCTGTTTAGTGGTACCTGTAGTATCAGCTAAATGTAACGCCTCCTTCATTGCCAAAATCATATAACGTGTGGCCCTACTGGAAAATACGGCTGATTCGTCACCGTCGCCACTGGAATCAGTGCCTGTGTCTGGGTCTGTGTCGACCGACTGAGGCAAAGGGCGTTTTACAGCCCCTGACGGTGTTTGAGGCGCCTGGACAGGCACTAATTGATTGTCCGGCCGTCTCATGTCGTCAAACGACTGCTTTAGCGTGTTGACACTATCCCGTAATTCCAAAAATAAAGGCATCCATTCTGGTGTCGACCCCCTAGGAGGTGACATCCCCATATTTGGCAATTGCTCCGCCTCCACACCAATATCGTCCTCATACATGTCGACACACACGTACCGACACAGCAGACACACAGGGAATGCTCTTAACGAAGACAGGACCCCACTAGCCCTTTGGGGAGACAGAGGGAGAGTTTGCCAGCACACACCAAAGCGCTATATATGACAGGGATAGCCTTATAATAAGTGCTCCCTGTATAGCTGCTTTTATAATATAATTTTTGCCACTATTTTGCCCCCCCTCTCTTGTTTTACCCTGTTTCTGTAGTGCAGTGCAGGGGAGAGACCTGGGAGCCGTCCTGACCAGCGGAGCTGTGTAAGGAAAATGGCGCTGTGTGCTGAGGAGATAGGCCCCGCCCCTTTTTCGGCTGGCTCGTCTCCCGCTCTTTAGTGGATTCTGGCAGGGGTTAAATATCTCCATATAGCCCCCGGAGGCTATATGTGAGGTATTTTTTAGCCAAATAGGTTTTCATTTGCCTCCCAGGGCGCTCCCCTCCCAGCGCCCTGCACCCTCAGTGACTGCCGTGTGAAGTGTGCTGAGAGGAAAATGGCGCACAGCTGCAGTGCTGTGCGCTACCTTTAGAAGACTGAGGAGTCTTCTGCCGCCGATTCTGGACCTCTTCTTGTTTCAGCATCTGCAAGGGGGCCGGCGGCGAGGCTCCGGTGACCATCCAGGCTGTACCTGTGATCGTCCCTCTGGAGCTGATGTCCAGTAGCCAAGAAGCCAATCCATCCTGCACGCAGGTGAGTTCACTTCTTCTCCCCTAAGTCCCTCGTTGCAGTGATCCTGTTGCCAGCAGGACTCACTGTAAAATAAAAAACCTAAGCTAAACTTTTCTAAGCAGCTCTTTAGGAGAGCCACCTAGATTGCACCCTTCTCGGCCGGGCACAAAAATCTAACTGAGGCTTGGAGGAGGGTCATAGGGGGAGGAGCCAGTGCACACCACCTGATCGGAAAGCTTTACTTTTTGTGCCCTGTCTCCTGCGGAGCCGCTATTCCCCATGGTCCTTTCAGGAACCCCAGCATCCACTAGGACGATAGAGAAATAAAATAAATCTATGCAGAGGGTGTTTCTTGAAGGCAAACGCATAACTGTGAGATACCGCTTCTTGCACCCAGGCATCTGTGGTGGACTGCTGCCAGATCTGTGCAATTAGTAGAAGTCGGCCCCCCACCCCGAGGTCCCCCAGGTGAAGGCCCGTGCCATTAGGCTGATGGCTTATCTTCTGGTTTGGAAGCAGGCCTTCTGGTATCCCAATGCTTTTTAGTCTTTCCAGACTTATCCGATTGGGACTGTTTGCCGTAAACCTTTCCTTTTGCTTTCCCTTGTGTTAGAAAAGCTAGAAAATTAGGTTTAGACTTGTAAGTAAAAGGAAACTTCACTTTCTTAGTCTGCTTCTGACTCCAGAATATTGTTTAATTCTTTACCAAAAAGAATATCACCAGCAAAAGGCAAAGACTCTAATACCTTTGTAGACTGAGTCAGCCTTCCATGTACATAGCCAGACAGCTCTGCGTGCTGCTACTGCTGAGGCTGATGCCGGAGAAGCTACTATACCCATATACTGCTTCTTCCATAGAGACAGCTGCTTGTTTAATATGTGCAATATGGGACTTTTGTTCTCTAGACGCCAATGAAAGGTCGTCTTCCAATGCATCAGCCCAGACCGCCACTGCTTTTGCTATCTAAGCTGAAGCCATTACCGGCCTAACAACTGCTCCTGACGAGGAAAAAACAGTTTTTAGAAAACCATCTCTCTTTCTATCCGTTACATCATTTAATGATGTTGAAGGCAGAGGTAATGTAGATTTACGAACCAATCGAATGACATGCTCCTTAGGCGCAACCTCCCTTTTCAAACAATCCCCAGCCGGAAGAGGATAATGAGAATTCCATTTTTTCAGAAATCTGTACTTTTTACTGTGTGTAACCCAGGCCTCTTGCATGATTTCCGTCAGCTGTTCTGACTCTGTAAATTCAGTTCTGACTGTTTTGAGACACTTAAACACAAGTGCCTTGGATTTTAACACAGTATCTGCTTCCTCCTCTAAGGATAGAATGGCTTTCATAGCATTAATTAGCTCAGGTACATCTACTAAACTGGGACCTTCATACTCGTCTCTGTATGCAGACTCAGAATGTAAGTAACTGCCCTCACCCTCTGAAGTGTCCCCTTCTGAAACATGTGTAGACTGTGAAGATGTTCTTTCATGTCTGTGTGATTTACTTTGCACAGGTCTTTCAGCCTTTTTTTGTTGAAAGACTGCAGATTCCTGGACTGGATGTGATCAGACCCAGGGGGAATGTTGGATGTAAGGGTTAACTGGGTAACCTATCCCTGGTATGGGAGCTGGCATTATCCGCTCAGCTTTACTGGATAATGTTTGTGCAAATAAAGCCCATGAGGGTTCTGATTGAACCCGTGCCTCCTTGGATTATTAAGGAGGCTTTGAAGAAAGCTATAACAGTTTGCACATAATCCATTTTATACCAGATCTTGATAGGTCAACCCTGCTTTGCATGACAAACAGGATATCAAGGTTGATGCTGCTGTGGAGAGTGTATCCTCCTCACTCTTGCCTCTCAGACATGGTAAATCACACACCTGTATGGTGTTAACTACACAATTTGTGACCATATTCACTTTAAGCTTGCTAAAGTGATAAACAATACAATCTCTCCCTGCCTTGCACCAGCATTGAGGATCGGTATATACAAAGACAGCAGAAGTGACGGAAATAAAAGTATAGTATAGAAAAAGTCAGCAGCCGCGCTAGCAATCAGTCTCAAGTTATACATTAGTATAATAAGCAATATGAGCATATATTCAACTACAGATACATTTCAGGTATGTAGGAAAAACAAAGTTACTGCATTACCTTATATAGGACTTTTAAACGTATTCAGTCGCACAGCGAAAGAAACAGCAGTAACAGTTTATCAGACTCCTATGCATCAGGCAATTATCCAGCTACTCGTACCCCAATGGTAGGTAGAGACTTAATGCTGTATCACCTGCCTCAGGAGAGCGGGATACAGGGAGACTTAATCCCGCTTCCAGGATCAATTAGTACATTATGGAGTGGATCCAGATGCAAATAGTGAACACCGACGCACAAGAGAACACGGTATCAGTGAACACAGATGTCCAAGTGAACACAGATGCACCAGTGACACAGCCGCCTATGCTGCGACTGGGTCAGTTAGATATCTAGCATCTCAGACGGAAGCGGGAAATCGGTTCATGGCGGGTAACTCGGAGGAAACTGGTCACAAACCGGGGGGAGGGACGATAAGGGATCGCGGCCTCACACTAACTCCTGGAGCCTATGATCCCTGAGGCCTAGTGCTGGTGCACCTGAAAACAGTGCGGCTGTGTCTTGCGTCTTCCCCGCTAAGCGGAACCGATGCCTTACCTTCACCCCGTGCTTCGGCCACAGTCTGGTAACGTCAGCTGGACTTGCTAGTACATCCACACAGACACCCGCCGAAACAGCACTGTACATGTGGGTAAGCGTTGTCCCAACCCGGCGGAGAGATGTTGGAGCAACTCTAAGGTGCGTATATGACGCTTTTTAGCAAGATCGCTCAAAAGAATAAGGCTATAAAACGAGATTTATGGTAAGAACTTACTGTTAAATCTTTCTGTGAGGTACACTGGGTTCCACAGGGAATTAAATTGGGGTGTAGAGTAGGATCTTGATCAGAGGCACCAACAAGCTCAAAGCTTTGACTCTTCCCAGAATGCCTAGCGCCTCCTACTCTATAACCCCGCCTCCGTGCACAGAAGCTCAGTTTTTGTTAACCAGTCCAATGCAGTAGCAGGTAAAAGAGACTACAACTGTTAGTAGCCACAAACACCACACACTCACGACAGGAGAGGGTGTCAGCGGCTAATGCCATACCAACCCAAAGAAGCTACGTGCGTCAGGGTGGGAGCCCTGTGGAGCCCAGTGTACCTTGCAGAAATATTTAAAAATGGTAAGTTCTTACTATAAATCTAGTTTTCTGCTGCGGGGTACACTGGGCTCCACAGGGAATGACATTGGAGATGTCCTAAAGCAGTTCCTTATGGGAGGGGACGCACTGGGCCGGGAACAAGAACCCGGCGTCCAAAGGAAGCATCCTGGGAGGCGGAAGTTTCAAAGGCATAGAACCTTATGAACGTGTTCACTGAGGACCACGTAGCCGTCTTGCACAATTGTTCAAGAGTCGCACCACGGCAGGCCGCCCAAAAAGGTCCAACCGACCGAGTAGAATGGGCCTTTATGGTAGCAGGAGCTGGAAGGCCAGCCTGTACATAAGCATGTGTAATCACCATTCTAATCCATCTGGTCAGGGTCTGCTTGTGAGCAGGCCAGCAACGTTAGTGAAAACCAAACAGAACAAACAGAGAATCCGACTTCTTGATGGAGGCAGTTCTCTTCACGTAGATACGGAGAGCCTGTACCACCATCCAAAGACCGTTCTTTGGCAGACAAAATCAGGAGAGGCAAAGGCCGGAACCACGATCTCCTGATTAAGGTGGAAAGAAGACATCACTTTTGGTAAATATCCAGGGCGTGTTCTAAGAACCGCCTGATCACGGTGAAAAATCAGATATGGTGACCTACAAGACAAGGCACCCAAATCCAAAACCCGTCTAGGAGAGGCAATAGACAGCAGAAAGCCACTTAAGGTCTGCAGATTCAAGATGCTCGAATGGAGACCCTTGCAACGCCTCCAAAACCACCGACAAGTCCCAAGGAGACACCGGTGGGACATAAGGAGGTTGCAATTTTTCTCTAAAACCAAACCGACAAGGCAGAAGTATGAAACTTGATGGAGGCCAGACGAAGGCCCAAGTCCAGGCCTTGTTGTAGAAAGGCCAAAAGTTTGGCCGTACTAAAATTGTAAGCATCATGATTGTTAGATGCGCACCAAGCAAAGTAAGAATCCCAGACCCTATGGTAAATCCGAGCAGAAGCCGGTGTCCGGGCCTTCCACATGGTTTGAATGACCGCCTCAGAAAATCCTTTGGCCCTTAAGACAAGAGCCACGCCGTCAAAGCCAATCAGGCTAAATCCTGATATACACAGGGGCCCTGAACCAGGAGATCTGGGCGCTAAGGAAGTAGAAGGGGATGCTCTATCGAGAGACCCTGAAGGTCTGAGAACCAATGCCGTCTGGGCCACGCTGGAGCGACCAGAAGTAAGATTCCTCCTTCTTGCTTGAACTTCCTTATAACTCTGGGCAGGAGTGACACCGGAGGGAACACGTATGGCAGCCGAAAGTTCCATGGAATTGCCAGTGCGTCCACGAACGCTGCTTGAGGATCCCTTGTCCTTGCTCCAAACACCGGAACCTTGTGATTGTGTCGAGATGCCATCAGGTCCACATCTGGAAGACCCCACTTGTCCACGAGGAGTTGAAACACTTCTGGATGGAGGCTCCACTCTCCGGCGTGTACGTCATGACGACTGAGAAAGTCGGCTTCCCAGTTTAGGACCCCCGGAATGAACACTGCCGATATGGCTGGCAGATGGCGTTCTGCCCACTAAAGAATCCGTGATACTTCCCTCATTGTCATGCGGCTTCGAGTGCCGCCTTGATGATTTATGTACGCCACTGTGGTGGCGTTGTCTGACTGAACTTGAACAGGTCTGTTCTGTATCAAACACTGGGCAAAGTTCAATGAGTTGAACACAATTCCAGAATGTTTATCGGGAGGAGAGACTCCTCCTTGGTCCACCATGAAGGGAGTGTTGCTCCAACACCGCGCCCCAACCCCTCAAGACTGGCATCCGTCGTCAGAAGGACCCAGTTGGAGATCCAGAAGGGACTACCCCTGCTCAATCGTTGGTCCTGAAGCCACCAGCTTAGTGACAGATGGACCTCCGGAGATAATGAGATCATATGAGACCTGATCCGGTGAGGCAGGACGTCCCACTTGGCAATAATCAGCCTCTGGAGAGGGTGGGAATGGAATTGAGCGTAACTCCATCTCGAAAGCCGACACCATGAGACCTAGCACTTGCATTGCCGAATGTATCGACACTTGCGGACGAGATAGGAAGCATCGAATCCTGTCCTGAAGCTTCAGGACTTTCTCCTGAGACAAGAACAACCGTTGGTTGTGAGTGTCCAACAACGCTCCCAGGTGTGCCATGCTCTGAGCAGGGACCAGGGAGGATTTCTTCCAGTTGATGAGCCACCCGTGGGCTTGCAGGAACCAGATAGTCGAATCTAGATGACGTAGGAGAATCTCTGGGGAATTTGCCAGGATCAACAAGTCGTCCAAGTACGGTAAGATCCTGACCCCTTGACGGCGGAGTACAGCCGTCATTACCGCCATAACCTTGATGAAGACTCGCGGAGCCGTGGTCAAACCAAAAGGTAATGCCCGAAACTGGTAATGGAGGTTGCAACCACAAACCTCCGGGTACTGCTGATGCGACACTGCAATGGGAATATGCAGGTAAGCATCCTGTATGTTCAGTGAGACCATATAGTCCCCAGGCTCCAAGGCGAGAACAATAGAGCAAAGAGTTTCCATACGAAACTTGGAGACCTTCACAAACTTGTTCAAGGACTTGAGATTGAGAATGGGCCGGGAAGACCCATTTGGTTTCGGTACTAGGAACAGCGGTGAATAGAGCCCATTGCCTCTCTGAGCCAGAGGCACCTGTACTACCACTCCAGTGTCCAGGAGGGGCTGTACCACCGAATGAAGAGTCTTTGGCTTCACCTGATCCGAAGGGACATCTGTCAGGCAAAATCGATGAGGGGGACGATTCCGGACGGATACGGCGTAACCTCGAGTGACGACTTCCCGTACCCAGGCATCGGAAGTGGTCTTCAACCATTCCCCCAGAGGGAGGTCCGCCCCGTCATGCAGCAGGGCTTGTCAGTCTTGGAAGCAGGCTGACTGGCAGCCCAGGCCCGTTTGGGTTTGGGCTTATTGGGTTTAGAAGTATGAACCTGTTTTGGGTACGCCTGACCTTTTGCTCTCCCTGAAGGACGAAAGGAAGTACTCTTAGCCTTCAGCACCGAAGGAGCAGTACTAGGAAGACATACTTTTTTAGCAGACGCTAAGTCAGCCACTATTTTGTCAAGGTTTTCTCAGAAAAGAAATGTCTCCTTTGAAGGGGAGTACCTCCAGGGTTTTCTTAGAGTCCATGTCCCCAGGTTAACCGTAACCAGAGAATTTGGCGAACCAAAATGGACGTAGTAGAAGCCTTGGCCGCCAGAATATCGGCATCAGTAGCCGCCTCTTTAATGTAATGAGACGCCGTAACAATATACGACAGGCATTGTCTAGCATGATCAGAAGCATTGGAAGGCAACTCCGCCTCTAGCGCCTGAGCCCACGCTTCCACAGCTTCCGCAGCCCATGTTGCTGCAATGGTGGGCCTTTGCACCGCACCGTTTTGGGTGTAGATTGCCTTCAAACAACCCTCCACACACTTGACCATCAGCTCTCTCAAGGACGTGACAGTAGTTACAGGCAGAGGATACTACCAGCCGTGTCACTTGCGAATCCACTGGCAGGGGTGTTTCCCAATTTTTACTAAGCTCCGCAGCGAGGGGGTAGCGAGCCAGCATCTTCTTGTGAGGCGTGAACTTCTTTCCTGGATTTTCCCAGGACTCCTGACGTATGTCAACTAAATGGTCAGAGGGAGGTAAAACTTGTTTAACCACCTTCTGACGTTTAAACCTCTCGGGTTTCTTAGGGGCAGTGTCAGGCTCCTGTTCATCATCAACCTGAAGAATGAGCCCGATAGCCTCTAACAAGTCAGCAAAACAACTTCCCCATCAGAAGCATTAGGATCAGAATCTGTGGGCTCAGTATAAGCGCCAGCCTCGTCAGACGAAGTATCTGGGATGTGGGTGGAATGTGAGGAAGAAATTGCCCGCTTAGAGGACCCCTTGGTCTTAGACGGGCAAGGGTTAGACTTTTGAGTAGTCAGTGATTGATTCAATTGCTTTAACTGATTGGACAGTTGATCTGCCCATGGTGGATTAACCGCGG